>NC_135712.1:141457295-141694790 GCF_964656455.1 Halichoerus grypus
CTTATATAATTGGCTGCTCCCATGTTAGGAGCATAGATATTTACAATTGTTAGATCTTCTTGTTGGATAGACCCTTTAAGTAGGATATAGTGTCCTTCCTTATCTCTTATTACAGTCTTTGGTTTAAAATCTAATTTGTCTGATATAAGGATTGCCACCCCAGCTTTCTTTTGGTGTCCATTAGCATGGTAAATGGTTTTCCACCCCCTCACTTTCAATCTGGGGGTGTCTTTGGGTCTAAATTGAGTCTCTTGCAGATAGCATATCGATGGGTCTTGTTTTTTAATCCAATCTGATAGCCTGTGTCTTTTGATTGGGGCATTTAGCCCATTGATATTCAGGGTAACTATTGAAAGATAGGAATTTAGTGCCATTGTACTGCCTGTAAGGTGACTCTTACTGTATATTGTCTGTGTTCCTTTCTGGTCTGTGTTGCTTTTAGGCTCTCTCTTTGCTTAGAGGACCCCTTTCAAGATTTCTTGTAGGGCTGGTTTCATGTTTGCAAAAAAATGCTTTTTATCTCTCCTTCTATTTTCAATGACAGCCTAGCTGGATATAATATTCTTGGCTGCGTATCTTTCTCATTTAGTGCTCTGAATATATCCTGCCAGTCCTTTCTGGCCTGCCAGGTCTCTGTGGATAGGTCTGTTGCCATTCTAATGTTTCTACCATTGTAGGTTACAATCTCTTCTTCCAAGCTGTTTTCAGGATTTTCTCTTTGTCTCTGAGCTTCGTAAGTTTTCTTATTAGATGTCAGGGTGTTGACCTATTTTTATTGATTTTGGTTGAGGATCTCTGTGCTTCCTGGATTTTGATGCCTGTTTCCTTCCCCAAAATAGGGAAGTTCTCTGCTATAATTTGCTCCAATATACCTTCTGCCCCTCTCTCTCTTTCTTCTTCTTCTGGGATCCCAATTATTCTAAGGTTGTTTCATCTTACGGTATCGCTTATCTCTCAAATTTTGCCCTCGTGATCCAGTAGTTGTTTATCTGTCTTTTTCTCAGCTTCTTTATTTTCCATCATTTGGTCTTCTATATCACTTATTCTCTCTTCTGCCTTGTTTATCCTAAGAGTTAGTGCCCCCATTTTTGATTGCACCTCATTAATAGTCTTTTTGATTTCGACTTGGTTAGATTTTAGTTATTTTATTTCTCCAGAAAGGGTTTCTCTAATAACGTCCATGCTTTTTTCAAGCCCAGCTAGTATCTTTAAAGTCATGATTTTGAACTCTAGATCCGACATCTTACTAATGTCCATATTGAGTAGGTCCCTGGCAGTCGGTACTACCTCTTGTTCTTTTTGTTGAGGTGATTTTTTCCGTCTTGTCATTTTGTCCAGAGGAGAATAGATGAATGAGAGAACAAAATGCTAACAGGGTAACAACGTCCCCAGAAAATATACTCTAAACAAATCAGAAAAGACCTGAAGCCGGGGGAAAAGAAAGGGAAAGAAAGAGAAAAGAAAAAGATAAAAACAAACAAAAACAGAACAAAACAAAAAAAAAAACAGAATATGATCAAATATGATCAGGCTGGTGCATAGATCAGTGCCACACCCTAGATTTTAGGTGTATTTTGGTCTGTTAGAAGAAAGTGCCTCCCAAAATTTTAAGGAAAGAAAAACTTATATATGTACAAAAATAAGGGTTGATATGAAGAAGGGATGGAATATGAGTGTAAAGAAGAAAATTATAAAAGATTTTATAAAAGGAATTAATAAGAAGTTATTTGAAAAAAGAAAGAAGAGGATTAAAAAAAAATGGATTGAATGTGATCAGGCAGGAGAGTAGAACAAAGCCATACACTAGAGATTTAGGGTATATTTCAATCTTTTAGAAGAAACTGTATCTCAAAATTTTAAAGAGAGAACAACATATATATATATATATATATATATATATATATATATATATATATATGCCAAAAATAAGGGTAACTACTATGAAGGGATAGAATATGACTCTAAAAATGAAAAATAGGGGCGCCTGGGTGGCTCAGTTGGTTGGGCGACTGCCTTCGGCTCAGGTCATGATCCTGGAGTCCCGGGATCGAGTCCCACATCGGGCTCCCTGCTCGGCAGGGAGTCTGCTTCTCCCTCTGACCCTCCTCCCTCTCATGCTCTCTGTCTCTCATTCTCTCTCTCTCTCTCAAATAAATAAATAAAAAAAATCTTTAAAAAAAAAATAAAATAAAATAAAAATGAAAAATAAAAATGTTTTTTAAAAAAGGGATTGATAAGATGTTGGTTGAAAAAAGGAAAAAGAAAAATTCAAAAAAAAAAAAGACAGTTAAAAAAAAGTTAACTTTGAAAGACTAAACAATCATGGTAAAAAAGCCATGGATTCTCTGTGCATTATTCCCCTAGTGCTGGGGTTCTGCTGTTCTTATTGATCGGTAAACTTGGTCTTGGCTGGATGTTCTTTTTTTTTTTTTTTTAAAGATTTTATTTATTTATGTGACAGAGAGAGAGACAAAGCGAGAGAGGGAACACAAGCAGGGGGAGTGGGAGAGGGAGAAGCAGGCTCCCCGCTGAGCAGGGAGCCCCATGTGGGACTCGATCCCAGGACCCTGGGATCATGACCTGAGCCGAAGGCAGACGCTTAACGACTGAGCCACCCAGGCGCCCCTTGGCTGGATGTTCTTGCTGATCTTCTGGGGGTGGGGCCTGTTGCCGTGGTTCCCAAATGTCTTTGCCAGAGGCGGAATTGCCCCACCCTTGCCGGCCTGGGCTAAGTAATCTGCTCAGGTTTGCTCTCGGGAGCTTTTGTTCCCCGCAAGCTTTCCGTACACCTTTGGAGGATGAGAGTGAAAATGGCAGCCTCCCAATCTCCGCCCCGGAGGAGCCGAGAAACCGGGGCCCCGCTCCTCAGTGCGCCCCCAGAGAAAAGCGGTCAATCACTCCTGTCTCCCCGGTCTCCGGCCGCACTCCGTGCTCACCCGGCCTGTGACCGAGCATTTCTATCTCTGGCACCCGACCCCGGGTGGAGTCTCCAAACCCAGCAGATCCCTACGGTGCACTCCCGTGCCGCTCCTTCCAGGTGAGGAAGGGGAGTCTCCCCGGATCTGCCGCTTGTTGGGTCCCTACTGGAGGAGCAGTGGCCCGACTGTGCTGCGGATCACAGTTTATGGCAACCCCGAGCTGAGAGCCTGCTCCTCGGCTCTGTCTCTGCAGCCGGCTTCCCCGCTCCAATCCCTGGGAGCTCTGCCGCACTCAGGCACCCCCGGTCTTTCTGTGACCCCGAGGGTCCTGAGACCACACCGTCCCACGAGGGTTCCACCCCCTGCTTAGCCACTGGAGTGACGTCCCTCAGCGGAGCTGACTTCTAAAAGTTCCGATTTTGTGCTTGCAGCTCTATCACTTGCCAGAAGCAGCCAGCGGACCCCCTCCCCCACCGTCTATCCTCCCGAATATCGCCTCGGATTCAGTTCTCCACACATCCTACCTTCCAGAAAGTGGTCGCTTTTCTGTTCAGAGAGTTGTTGCTATTCTTTTCTTCGATCTCCTGTTGAGTTTGTAGGTGTTCAGAATGGTTTGATCCCTATCCAGCTGAATTCCTGAGACCAGACGACATCCAGGTCTCCTACTCCTCCGCCATCTTGCTCTGCCCACTGTTCTGTGCATTCTTGAGAACAATATGTATACTGCTGCTGTGGATAGAATATTCTGTATATGTCTGTTAGGTCCATTTGATCTAACTTATAGTTTAAATCCAAACTTTCTTTATTGATTTTCTGTCCAGATTATCTATCCTTTGTTGAAAGTGGGATAATGAAGTCCTCTACTATTATTGTATTGTATCTATTCTCCCTTCAGGTCTGTTAGTATTTGCTTAATATATTTAGGTGCTCCAACTCGAGTACATATCTATTCATGATTGTTATATCTTCTTGATGATTGATGCCTTTAACATTATACAATGACCTTCTTTGTCTCTTGTTATCATTTTTGTTTTAAACTTTATTTTGTCTTATATAAGTATAGCTCTCCCTGCTCACTTTTTATTTCCACTTGCATTGAATATCTTTTTTCATCATTTCATTTTGAGCTTATGTGTGTCCTTAAAACTGAAGTTAATCTCTTATAGGCAGCAAATAGCTGGGTCTTGATTTTAATCCATTCAGCCCTGCTAAGCCTTTTGTTTGGAGAATTTAATCCATTTACATTTACAGTAATTATTGATAGTTAAGAACCTACTGAAGTTATCTTAATTGTTTCCTGGCTATTGTGTATTTCCCTTGTTCCTTTCTTCCCCTCTTGCTGCCTTTCTTTCTGAATCAATGATTATCTTTAGTGGTACACCTTGATTTCCTTCTCTTTTTTGTGTGTGTGTTTCTACTATAGTTCTTTGTTTTGTGGTTATCATGAAGCTTACATAAAACATCTTATGGATATGACAGTTTATTTTATACTGATAACAATTTAACTTTGACTGCATACAAAAACTCTTTTACTTCCCTCCTTTTATGTTTTTGATGTCACAATTTACCTCTTTTAATACTGTGTGTTCACTAGCAAATTATTATATTTATATTATAATTATTTTAAATTATTTTGTTCTTTAACTTTATACTAGAGTTCAGTGGTTAACACACCACCATATTACAATATTAGAGTATTCTGAATTTGACTGTATACTTACCTTTACCAGTGTCTTCTATATTTTCATATGCTTTTATGTTACTAATCAGTGTCCTTTCATTTCAGCTTGAATAACTCCTTTTAACATTTCTTATAAGGCAGGTTTAGTGGTGATGAACTGGCTCAGCCTTATGTTGCCTGGGAAAGATTTTATATCTCCCTAATTTCTGAAAGATAATTTTATCATAAAAAGTATTCTTGGTTGGCCTGTTTTCTTTGTTTTGGTTTTTGCCCCTGCCCCCCCTCCCCCTCCCCAGTGTTTTAAATATATTATCTCACTTTCTCTGGGCCTCTAAGGTTTCTGCTGAGAAATCCATTGATAATCTTGTGGCAATTCCCCTATAAGTTACAAGCTTCTTTTTTTACCTGTTTTAAGATTCTCTTTGTCTTTGATTTTTGACAGTTTCATTATAATGTGTTAGAGAAGATCACTTTATTTTTTTTTAATTTTTATTTCTTTATTTGAGAGAGAGAGAGCACGAGCAGGGGGAGGAGCAGAGGGAGAGAGAATCTCAAGCACTCTGTGTTGAGCATGGAGCCTGATGCTTAATCTCATAACCCTAAGATCATGTCCTGAGCTGAAATCAAGATTCGGACACTTAACCGACTGAGCCACCAAGGCACCCCTAGAGAAGATCACTTTAAATTACATTTATTTGGGGACCTATGAGCTTTGTGAACTTGCATATCAAAATCTCTCCTCAGATTTGGGAAGGTTTCAGTCAGTTTTCTTTAAATAAGCTCTCTGACCCTTTCTTTCTTTCTTCTCCTTCTGGAACTCCAATAATTTACAGATTATTTATTTGATGGTCTCCTATTGTTCATCATGCTCCCTCACCTTTATTTTTATTTATTTGTTTGTTTGTTTATTTTTGTTGTTGTTGTTCTCTGTTGACTGGATAATTTCAAAGGTACCATCTTCTACTTTATATATTCTTTCTTCTACTTGATCCATTCTGCTCTTGATGTTCTCTATTGCATTTTTTTCCCATTTCATTCCTTGCATTTTTCATGTCCAAAATTTCTGCTTTGTGTTTAATGATTTCTATCTCTTTGTGAAACTTCTCATTTTGTTCATGTATTGTTTTCCTAATTTTGTTGAATTGTCTTTCTGTGTTTCATTTCAGCTCATTGAGCTTCTTTAAAACAGGTATTTTGAATTATCAGATAAATTGCAGATCTTCATATCTTTGGAGTTGAATACTGGAAGACTATTGCAATTCTTTTGTGGTGTCATGTTTCCATTATTTTTATGTTCCTTAAATTTGAAGTAGTAGTCATCTCCTCTAATCTTTACTGACTGATTTGAGAAAGGAAGTACCTTTCATTAGCTCTGCTAGGGATTCTGAGGCTTTCTTAGACTTTCTCCAAATATGCCTGCTCCATGCTTCTTGCTCCCTCTTGTGGTGGAATTCTTTTTTTTTATTTTTATTTACTTATTTATTTATTTATTTTTGTAGTTTTTATTTTTATTATGTTATGTTAGTCACCATACAATACATCATTAGTTTTTGATGTAGTGATCCACGATCCATTGTTTTCGTATAACACCCAGTGCTCCATGCAGTACGTGCCCTCCTTAATACCCATCACCGGGCTAACCAATCCCCCCTCCCCCCTCCCCTCTAGAACCCTGTTTGTTTCTCAGGTCCATAGTCTCTCATGGTTCATCTCTCCCTCCAATTCCCCCCCTGCCATTTTTCCCTTCCTTCTCCTAATGTCCTCCATGTTATTCCTTATGTTCCACAAATAAGTGAAACCATATGATAATTGACTTTCTCTGCTTGACTTATTTTGCTTAGCATAATTCTTAAGCTTGTATGCCTTCTCTGGATCCTACAACACACCAAATTAGGTGCTGACAGCCTCTCATTTGCTTTTTCAAGGGTGGAGGTAAAACTCAATTTGTGGTAGCTTCCTGGCCTACAGATTTGGATTGGCTTTCTGTGTGTGCTCACTAGCTATCTAAACTCACTCTCACCACTATCAGGAACACACATGGTATGGGGTGTGTCTGTGTGTGAATGAGGTGCTCAGAGTGCTAGGGCATAGGACTTGTGGGATAGTTGAGGGGTTAACAGGTGAGGCATCCCCAGTACCTTACAGGCTTATTTCTTGTTGGAGTCCACAATGTAGTTTGTAGGACCTTCATCCCTTTAATGCCCTTTGAAAATCTGATCTGCCACTCTCCCAGCCTCGTCTCACACTCCAGTGACTTAATACTCTAGACGGGGCAAGAGAGAAGTGGACGTCTTTGTAGGCATCCCACACAGCTAGAGAAGATGGATACTCACTCATGCACTCTCATGTTCTGTCTTGGGTGAAATCACCAGCTAATATGGTCTTTCTCAGCACTGAACTGTCCCACTTTGGTGGAAGGGTGACATGGGTAAAGTCAAACTGTTTCTCTTGCCCTCTCCAGTACATCCAAAATATATATATATATAATGTACATATGTACATATGTACATTATATATATGTACATATATATATATACAAAAATATATGTATTTTTGTTTGCCAGAGGAAAATTTCTAGCACACCAATGAAGCAAAAAAAAATATATATATATATATATATATGTACATGTATATATATATATGTACATATATATATATATTTTTTTTTTTTTTTTGCTTCATTGGTGTGCTAGAAATTTTCCTCTGGCAAACTGGACTTCCACAAGGGCTCTCTCATCCATGGGTGATTATCTAAGACAGTGTTCTCCAGGGGCTCCCAGACCACAGCTGAGGTGGGCTGGAACTAGTTCACAAGCCATTGCAGTGTCCAAAGCTGGGACCAAGGTCTATATGCCTATTTCCTGATACCTGGGTATGTGACACCTTCTGAGTCCCTTGGTGTATGGTGCTGGATATCACAGATCCCACAAAGGCACTTTTGTCCATGGATGAGTGCCAAATTCTTGTTGTTGAGGCTCTATGGGTGAGGGGCATTATATTGGGCCGTGTTGTGATATCACTACCTGATTTTGGAAATGAAAACAGCAGATTGACAAAATCACTTGTACAGTGGGCTTCAGAATCTGTTAGAGTTCCTGATTTACATAGTAGGAACTTAATAAATCTTTGTTGAATGAATGAATGACCAGTATAGGTTATTGTAACAATTCAACTCTGATAAAGTGTTGTGATTGTAAACTAACTTTTGCTGAGGGATATTTCTTTAACTCACTCCTAACCAGTTATCTGGGAGGATGTAATCGCTGAGCCCACCAAAAGTGGCTCAAAGTAATCATTTCAACTATTAATGGGAGTGGTGGTGGTGGTGGTGGCAGTGGTAATGGGACAAGATGAACATCTTTGTTTCTTAAGAAAACATACAGCAGGGATTTGAAAATGAAGATCAGTAACTCCTACATTTTAGAAGCCTTAAATAAACGGTATACATTGTATATGCATATATACATCCACAAAATGTATATTTACTTATCACAAATAGCCATGATTTTTCGATGCAATTACTCCATAAATACAAAAATGTTTTATAGCTCCACAGCATGCCTGCCTTTTGTTTGAAAGTGGAGCCTAAAGTTAAACAATAATAAAATTGAATGGTAGACCTTTGTGATCTCTGGTTTTCTGTGCATTCTGTATTTATTACATTATGATTTGTATCACTTAGACACTTATGGGAACTATTCACAAATGCAATACACTGGAGGAAAAAAAATAGAAATCTGAGTGCTGTGAATGAGCTAGGCATCATATTCAGCTTGATTGTCTTTTCTCACCACCTCCAGGACACACATTTTACCCACTACTTGAATTATTCAACCACACCATGAAGCTCAGAGTCTCCTGGTCAAATCAGTGGGAGCTGACATCCCAACCTATGCAAGGAAATCTACCCCTTCTCCATATTAAAAAGTATTCCAAACAAAAAGAATATTGAACTTCAGAAAAATGGTCAAATTCAAAACAAATAGAGACTTCCTTTTCCTATTGAAATTCTTTTTTTTTTTTTTTACATCTCTGGAAAAGGGACTTAGGCAATTTTGCACGTTTCAATAAAGGAAATAAACTTTTAGATGAAGCTATACTAAAGACTCATTTTCTTATGTTGGTGAATAACTTTAGCCTTTTTTCTTGCACTGATTAATGTTTTAAATTCTTAGGATCTATTTGGGAATGATATTCACTTGTCAAACATAAACTGTCTTCCTTGGTGTTCACATTTAAGTTAAATGAACAGAACTGCTTGATAAGCCCAATGCAAAGTAAAATTTAGATTAAGATATTTTCTAATTCAAAGGTAAATTGTGGTAGACATTGCTGAAATCATTATCACTCCAAAATTAATTTACATTCCATGAGAAGAATGGCATGTTGTTGGGGATACAAGCAAACACTCAAATACTTATCACTAGGGATCTGGCTTCAGAAGCAACCCTAATCAAATGTTTATGTAGGGAATATTTCCACTTTTTAAGGATACAATATCAAGTAAAGTAAGAGTTTATTCTGTTAGAGAAGACTTTCAATTGGATACAGCACACAAATATTTCCATGTATTCTAAACTCCCAGAAAATAAAGTACGGATTTACTGAAGTACTGATTTACCGATTCCCACCTCCTGGATAATTTTTTTTTTTTTAAAGATTTTATTTATTTATTTGAGACAGAGAGAATGAGAGAGAGAGAGAGAGAGAGCACATGAGATGGGGGAGGGTCAGAGGGAGAAGCAGGCTCCCTGCCGAGCAGGGAGCCCGATGCGGGACTCGATCCAGGGACTCCAGGATCATGACCTGAGCCGAAGGCAGTCGCTTAACTGAGCCACCCAGGCGCCCCCTCCTGGATAACTTTGAAGGGCTTGAGATTTCAGTGGAGAAGTCACTGCAGATGTGGAAACAGCAAGAGAAGCAGAATTAGAAGTGAAGCTTGAAGATGGGACTGCATTGCTGCAATCTCATCATCAAACTCAAACAGATGAAGAGTTGCTTTTTATGGATGAGCAAAGAATGTGGTTCCTTGAAATGACAACAAAAGATTTAGAATGACACACAGAGTTAATTGATAAAGCAGTGGCAGGGTTCAAGAGGATTGCCTTCAATTTTGAAAGAAGTTCTACTGTGGGTGAAATGCTAGCAAACAGCATCACATGCTACAGAAAAGTTGTTCATGAAAGGAGGAGTCAATTGATGAACCAAACCTTGTTTTTTTGTGTTATTTTAAGAAATTGCCACAGCCACCCTAACCTTTAGCAACCACCACCCTGATCACTCCACAGACATCAACATTGAGGCAAGACCCTCCACCAGTGAAGATTAGGACTTGCTGAAAGCTCAGATAATGGTTACATTTTTTTTAGTAAAGAAATACTTAAAAAAAAAGATTTATTTATTTATTTGGGAAAGAGAGAGAACGAGCAAGCAGGGGGAGGGGCAGAGGGAGAAAGAGAATCCTGAAGCAGACTCTCTGCTGAGGGTGGAGCCGGATGTGGGGTTCAATTCCAGGACCCAATCCCAGGACCCTGGGATGATGACCTGAGCAGAAATCAAGAGTTGGCCACTTAAACCAACTTAGCTACCCAGGCACCCTAGTAACAAAGTACTTTTTAACTAAGGTGTGTACCTTACTTTTTTAGGCTAATGCTATTGCACACTGAGTAGATTACAGAATAGTGTAAATATACCTTTTATATGCGCTGGGAAACCAAAAAATTCAGTTGACTTGCTTTATTTCAATATTCACTTTGTTGTAGTTGTCTGGAACGAAACCTGCAATATCTCTGAGATACGCATGTGTTTGTGATTAGCTTCTCTAGAGGATGCGAGGATGCTGGAAAAGAACTCAAATCGACAGGAGGGAACCAATTTGAGCAAATTCAGCAAGAAAAAATCCAGAGACATTAAGATAAGAAGAAAAATAAACCAAGTAAACTGAAGAAATATTACAAAGAAAAAATAATACAGTAACAGAACTAAATGCCATACTGGTGGTACTTAGGGGTAGAACTGACACCATAGAAAATCAAATCAGTGTCTTGAGAACTGATTAGTGTGAAGCTCTTTCAGCATGCAGGAAATTTTAAAAAAGTCAATTATAAAGATGATGAGAGAGAATATGATACACATGGAGGCTAGAGTGAAGATCCAACATAACAGTTGATATATCATCCAGAAGGAGAAATAAGGGTAGCTGAAATAGAAGCAATAACCAAAAATATAAACCGAAGCCACCTTTGCAGAGCTGATATGTTCTTTATGGAAATTGAAAGGTTTGACCAAATTTAAAGCAAAAAGAAAAGACATACATTTACAGATATTTTGACATAATTTAAACAGCTAAAATTAAAAATAAAAATGTATAAATAGGGACGCCTGGGTGGCTCAGTCGGTTAAGCGTCTGCCTTCGGCTCAGGTCATGATCCCAGGGTCCTGGGATCGAGTCCCACATCGGGCTCCCTGCTCCGCGAGGAGCCTGCTTCTCCCTCTGCCTCTGTCTCTCATGAATAAATAAATAAAATCTTTAAAAAAAAATGTATAAATATCCATGGAACAGGAAAAAAAAGAATGGGTTAACTGAAAAGGAAATAAAAATTAGCTCTCTTCATATATATATATTTTAAAGATTTATTTATTTTAGAGAGAGAGAGAGAAAGCAGGGGGAGGGGCAGAGGGAGAGGGAGAGAAACTTAAGCAGACACCCCACTGAGCGGGCCTCCATCTCACAACCCTGAGATTATGATCTGAGCCGAAACCAAGAGTCAGACCCTCAACTGACAGCCACCCAGGCTCCCCAGCTCTCTTCATATATTTACCGTAGTGTTAAAAATCAGAAGACAATGGAGTAATGCTTACTGACAGTTGAAGGTATGACCATAAAATTGTATATTCAGACTTTAGAATGAAACCACAGAAAGACTGTCTAGTTGGAAGTACAAAAGGGTGATCTTCTTCATATGTGTGTGTGTGTGTGTGTGTGTGTGTGTGTGGTGATTATATGGTGATTACCTCACTTAGTAAATATACTAACATACTAAAACCCAAATATAATACATAAGATAATACATAAGCAGACAAGCTACAGATGAAGAAATACCCATGGCCAATAACATTATAAATCATCATAAATATTGCTAGTAAGTAAAGAAATATAAACAAAAAGATATCATTGTTACTATGAAATTTATACTGATTAAAACAAATAAAAATATACTATTTTGGTAAAGTTACAAATTGTTGAAGTGTGAATTTGTTTGGCTTTTCTAGAAATTACTTTGTTGAATTTAAATTATAAATTTCTTTCTAGAAAGTTACCCTTAAAAAATCCAACATGCAGAGTAAGTCCAATTAAGCATTAATTTTAAATGTGAAAAATTTGAATGATATCAAATAGGAAAGAATAATCCTGGTAGACATAGGTTTTATAGAGTAGTATTTTGATAGGTTATGGTGAATCCATAAAATGCATCCACTAAAATGATATTTTTTGAAGCATATTTAATCTCAAGAGAAAAATGGTTATAGTATAGTATCAACTGGAGAGCCGGGTGCAAAATGATAATTAATGTTACCCTATGTTTTCCTTTTTAAGCTGTTTTGCATAGAAAAACAAAAAAAAAGGAAATAAACTAAAATCTTATCCACAGTTATTTCTAGATACAGAAGTACAGTGAGTTTCATTTTCTTCAGTAAGCACATCTGTGTTTTCCACTTCTCTAGAATAAACACTGGCTACTTTGTAATAAAAAATGACGACATCTAACAAAAAATATATAACAAATGTTATGTGTAAAAAATTCATCTAGCTGATTATTCAGAGAACATGTCCTGGCTAATGGATTGTCAGAGCATGAATAATGATGAGGACTCTCTTGATCAAATGTAAATGAAATTAATCTTCTTTAATTAGGGACTCATTGTGACAATTGAGCTTGCCCTAATAGCATAATGTAATTAATATAGCATATATATGTATTTGCCACAGTTATATATCACATAAAACAAATATGTGTAAATATGTAAATGTATATAAATATATGAAGATTAGTTTTGCACAATGCTATGTTTTTTTAAGTATATATTATCTAGAAAATGTCATTCTGATGTTTGCATGACAAAATTTAACCATGATAGGCAAATAATTCTATATAGTGATTCCACATGATAAAAGTATATATGACATGTTCGAAATTATGAAATTGGGGGCCCTCCTCCTGTAATGTAGTCAGTAAACTATTAAGTTTTAAAGGAGTGTCTAAGATTAAATGAATGACATAATTTGATAAATGGTAAATTGATTTATCAAAGTTTGAAACTCTTTGGAAAGTCTCTATTTAGAGACAGATTTTTGAGCTAGAAGGGAACATAAAGAGATTCCAAAAGTATTCAGAGTAATGAAATGATATGCCAAGGTCAAATATGTATGCTCAAAATTAAAGGACAATTCTTTACCTTAATAATATGTTGTCAGTAATGCTCACAATATTAAAAACAGACTATCTCCTTATTATAGTGTTCAAATGTTTCACTGTACTAATAATTTCTAATTGTAAATAAATTAGTAGTGGTATCCTGTACATTAAAGAAGTCAGTAATTCAAATACTAACAGTGAAAAGTAATAACGCTCTGGTCACTTGTTTAATTCAGACTGTCAGTATTTTTTGTCTGGTGGTGCACCTTTTAATTTTTTTAAATTCCTTGATGTCACCAAGATAAAATAGAGGGAGGGATAGTGGCGACATCCCTTATGGGTGATCATAAGCAGGGAAATTTTGAGCAGTGTTAAGATGTATGAGGTGTATCCCTTCCCCATCTTGGGAATTCTAGTTAGTCAAAGAGCAACACTCGTAGACTGGTAAGGAAGGGAAGGACAATGATTATGCATCTGGACACATTTTGTAAGGAAACCCCTAATGCTGTGTGGGACCTTCCTAGTAACTCGTTCTGTTTCATGGCTACATGCTGTAGCCAACCAAATTCCCAAAATTTTAATAAAGAGTTTCACCCGCATAATTACACTAGTACACTGTTGGCTTTTCTTTTTCACACGTTTCCCTTCGCTTGAACTTTCTGGCCTTTTCTCATATGTATTTGACAAAAACTGCAGATAGAGTGTTATTATATCTTAGATGGAGGAAATGGTGTATGGATTAATGTTTGAAATGTGCAATCTTGGCAATCAAGACTTACCTCAGCATTTGCTGGGACACAGGAAACCAGCTAATGGCTGATAATGTCCAGGAAATTAGTAACTCATACATATGGTAAATGCTCCATTCCCAGCCAAATGATTTGTGTAACTCATGGCTGAGTTCTCAAAGGGACTGTTAGCACTGTGGAATAGTAGGGCTTTATTAACTGGACTATGTGCTAATCCGTGTTGTTTCCTAACTGAAGAATTTAGCCATACTATACAATACAATGGGAAATTGTATACCCAGAAAGTGAAGATGTTCAAGGCACCAATATCCTATTCTCCAAAAGGACCATTTTATTTTAACAATATTAGTATCATCATAACCCCATTATCTCAGTTTGGAATTCTGTAAAATGAATTGGGAATAGCATTTAGTTGTAAGAAAGATATTAAATCAGATGCCACTTTGTTTAATGTCCTATTCCTGTTAATTTTGTCAGTAATGGTGTTGATTATTTATAATCTGTTGCTTGCATTCATTGATTTTCTACTGAACATCAGGCCAGCCTTGTGCGATGTGCTTTTACACATTCCCTCATTTAATCTTGCCACTCTTCTCCTGCCCTCCTTGCTAAGTTAGCTTTCATATAACCCTCAAGCCACAATTCAAGTGTCCCCAAGATTTCCTCAGGGAAATCTTAATGACATCCCAGTCTAGGTCATCTGCTCTTTCTATACGTTCTTATAGAATCTTGTATAACTTCATAGAATCTTTGTTCAAAATTTGTAACTTAAATTTTATGTGGTAGGTGATTGGATACTATCCCTTTCCTACTGTAGAATAGAAAATTCGTAAGTGCAAAGACTATAATAGTTCTTGCCACTATTGTATACCTTTTGAGCCAAGAACAGTATCTGTCCAGCCGGTAACAGGTAATAATAAATATTTGTTGACTGAAAGAACTCTGTATAGTGGTTATCATTTTCCCAGGTTTGCAAATGAAAAAACTGAAGCTCAAAAAATTTACCCTAATTAAAGTCATACAACCACTGGATGTCGGGATCCCATCTCATATCTGACTCCAAAACCATTACTGTATCTGAATTATTTTCATTGGGTAGGATAATGAAAGTATTACGAAATTTATTTTTCTCTTTAATAAAGCTGAGTCTCACTAAATACTTGCCATTTCTCTGTACAATCTTTTAGAGCAGTCGTTCTTAACCAGAGGCAATTTTTACCGCCATAGGGACCACTGGGTAAACGTTTTTAGCTGTCATTACTGGGGGAGGGAGGGATGCTACTGGCATCTCCTCGCGCCTATGATACATGAAATAGCCCCTCCTCACTCCATTGGGTAGTTCAGCTACCTACCTTTTTTCCTTCATTAATTTGCTTGAATATTCATAGGGTGCCTTACATGTGGAGAACCAATAGTGAATAAAACACAAGTTCAGATGAAAGTAAACTTACAGTATATAGAAAGGTACATATAAGTAAATAACAGTTATCTAGAGGTATACATTCAGGAGCACCTAGTGGAGACAAAATATATTTTATCTGGGATGCTCAGGAATCCTTTCTTGGAGGAAGTGGTATCTAAACTCACATTTGAAAGATGCTTTAGAACAGTGGTTCTCAACTGCAATTTCTAGAAACATTTTTGGTTGTCACGTCTGTGGTAGGGGTTGCTACTAGTATTTAGTGAGTAGGTATAGGCCAGGAAGTCTGCTAAGCATCCTACAATGCATGGAAAACCCCCTCCCTGCCATACACACACATATAAGGAATTATTTGGTGCAAAATATCAATAATGCTGAGGTTGATAAACCCTACTTTAGAATGATAATGTGATAATGTCAGGTCATCATGATGTCACCACTGCAGTTCTAAAATCCCACTTATTTTTGTTGTCCTCAATTATTTTTCTGATTGTAGCTGGTAATAAAATAGTATCTATCCATCTACCTATCTAATATTTATCTATCTATGATATTTCACCATATTAAGTGGCAATAAACTATATGTTTATGTATTGGAAACAAATTAACATTTCAATATGTTTAATGACATGTCATACTTAACAATAATAA
Organism: Halichoerus grypus; assembly: GCF_964656455.1. Classification (NCBI taxonomy): domain Eukaryota; kingdom Metazoa; phylum Chordata; class Mammalia; order Carnivora; family Phocidae; genus Halichoerus; species Halichoerus grypus. Next base: position 141,473,132 of record NC_135712.1, read on the forward strand.
TTTATCATACCTCCTTTCTTTTGAATTTCTATCACAGTTCAGGCCTCTTCAGCACTTCATTTTTCAGTGTAGCCCTATGACCATGCTCTCCTCGGGGCCAGAGTCCAGGCCTAATTCATGTCCATACTTATCTTAAGGTTCTGCTCATGGTGGGCTTTCAGATTTTTGTTGGATGACTCCAAGCAAGTTAATTCTCTTGCAGAAGCTGAGCAATTAAATCTGCTTAAAAGCAGAAACTAACTGATTAAAATACTTACTGTGCTGCTGTACCTGCAAATGGGTACAAATAATAAATTTTGATCGCTAAAAATTTCTTCCATTAGAATCCTGAAATCATATATAATTAAGCTTCTTCTGGATACTTTGTTATGAATGTTAGAATTTTCCCAGGAAAGACCTCTGTTTCTTCATTTTTTAAGATCTCTCTCACTAGTTAGAGATCATTAGTTTTCCTTGAAGGGTAGACTACTAGAAGAGTCAAAATCTGATTGTCATTTGTTTACCAACATGTCTTTTAAAAAGGATCCAAAATAATGATAAATTAAAATTCAAGTGCTTTCAGATATCTTTTGGCATATTGACAAGGCTGAAATACTCTCTCCAAATAAAGCAAATATAAACCTTTATATAAAGACTTTCTTTCCTTTTCACATTAATGACTTGAATCTGAGGTCTTCTCCCTCAGTGCATACACTACAACTTTCCCATGGCTGGTTTTTGTAATTTGCATTGAAGATTATGGTTCTATCTCTTCTCTAAATATTTTTAGTGTAACATTTATATTCTGCTTATTTTTTTTTTAATAAATTGTTTATCCTCATTTACTTTTCCTTCTTTAAAATGCTATTTGAAAACCAAGTTGTAAATTAAGAGGAATACCTGTGCAGAGTATAAATTTTTTTTTAAAGATTTTATTTATTCATTTGAGACACAGAGATACAGAGAGAGAGAGACAGAGCATGAGCAGTGGGAGAGGCAAAGGGAGAGGAAGAAGCAGACTCCCCGCTGAGTCAGGAGCCCGATGTGGGGCTCGATCCCAGGACCCTGGGATCATGACCTGAGCCGAAGACAGACGCTTAACCATCTGAGCCACCCAGGCGCCCCACAGAGTATAAATTTTTAAGCTGAAGAAAAAAGGGAAAAGTACTACAAATGTTTAATTGTTGATGACATTAACCTGACCTGATTGCAAAAAGGTCAATGCACTAGCTTAAAGATGCTGTGTTTAAATACAGGCAAGACCCCATTGCTAGATTGTTGTACATTTCCATCCATGAAATAATATTGTGTAATTTTATAGAAATTCTTTTGTATTTTCCAGAATTCTAAATGAAATGAATTCATAAAAGCTCTATGTTACTCTTAAGACCGATAATTCCAGATTATAGTGTGGATTGAGGAGCCACTTGTGTACTTCAATGTACGTCATGGCAGACCCTGGTAGAAGAGGAAATTGGGTTGAGATTGGGTGCAAATAACAAGAGTTATCCAAGAAGAGTATGGAGAAAATAGAAATGGGAGATGATCTAACATGGACTCACAAGTTGATAAACTAGTGAGAATAACACATGAGTGTCTATTAGACTTGGTCTTGGCAGTTTGGATTCTACAGGGGGAAAAAACAGTGCAGCTTTTTGACCCTTTTTCAATATGCTCCCTATTCTGTTAATGGGTGGGCATAATGTACGATGTCCAGTGTGCAGGTGCTGATGATACATATCCTTCCATGTTAAGACTGTTAACATGCTCATTGCACTTCCAAAGATTTTTTAATAACTAGTCAGGAGCTGGTCTGCTTTGCAGTTTAGTTGTGTTATATGGTCTTGCTGTTTGCCCCTCTTTCTGGTGTTGTTAATATATAAAACAAGACGGGTTTCTTTTTTACTGCTTGGCAGTGTGTTGGTATCTTAGGAGTTAAGACATCAGCTCTGGTGAAGGGTTATAAGGTTCAGCCTCTCTTAGGTGAGTAGAAATTTTGCTGAATCATGCACCAATACTGCAAGGTTATGGTTATCTTTCTCTGCCATCTTTGGGGTGTATAATGATAAATTAGAACAGGGATGCTCTCACTGCTAGTTTTTGTTCCAAATGAACTCAGTGGTGTTCTAGCACTCCTCTTGGGTGGTCATGTAGTTGATGGTTAAAGACCGTATTGTTGGGACCATATTCACAACAAGCAAATGGGTGTGGATCAGGACGTGGCTTACAAGCTGACAGACATCCTGGCTGGGTCATTTGCATACCAAAGATTTTGTTCTCAAGGGCATTTAAGTGTGTTGAACTTTTCTGGACATCGACATAAATCTTCCTAGAGCCCAAGGGATTTCAGTAACACGTAGAATCTTGCATCAGGGCTGGAGTTAGAGATGGTTTGCTCATATCACAGGAATCTGTCTTTAGACTCTTGAAGTGCAGAGCATCTATGAAAAGCTGCCATGTGTAATTTTTTATAATAACTAGGGTTGATTTTATGAGCAGAACATATGACTGTATTTTATGTATGCAATCTAAAATCACAACCAGGCATAAGTGGACATGAGAAAAACCAGCAGCCAGATTAAACATTCACATCTGTTTCTGAGTTTTTCTGTACTATTCCTTTTCTATTTGTTTATTCATTCTTTCATCTTTAGAGCTCACTTGCAGACAAATGTTGCTAGTGCCAATGTTTAAGAAAAATACATGGGGCGAAAAAATTCTATCCATCAATGTACTATATTTTCTTTAAATTGGAGAAGAAAAATCTCCACTGTATTAATTTAGAGCAGAACTCTTTCAAAGGAAACACAACTTTTCTATACCATGCAAGCCAAGCAAGAGACATATCATACAAGATAAATTAATAAAATAATCAGAAAGAGAAGAAAAAATTTTCACAGCTTGACTCCACATAAACGAACTACTAAAGTCTTTGTGCTAAGATGTATTAGAAAATGGCAAACATCTGTTTGGGATTCCAGAATTGCTGTATCGGATATGTTTCCAAGATACTATAAATTTTTTTGTCAATTTAGTACAAATTTTCTTTTTTTTAATTTAATTTTTTTTCTCTCTGACATTTTTTATTTTATTATATGTTAATCACATTACTTCATTGGTTTTTGATGTAGTATTCCATGATTCATTGTTTGTGTATAACACCCAGTGCTCCATTCAATACGTGTCCTCTTTAATACCCATCACCACGCTACCCATCACCCCACCACCCTCCCCTCTAGAACCCTCAGTTTGTTTCTCAGAGTCCATAGTCTCTCATGGTTCGTCTCCCCCTCCGATTTCTACCCCTTCATTTTCTCTTCCTACTATTTTCTTCTTTTTTTAACATATAATGTATTATTTGTTTCAGAGGTACAGGTCCGTGATTCAACAGTCTTACACAATTCACAGCGCTCCCCATAGCACATACCCTCCCCAGTGTCTATCACCCAGCCACCCCATCCCTCCCACCCCCCACCACTCCAACAACTCTCAGTTTGTTTCCTGAGATTAAGAATTCCTCAGATCAGTGAGGTCATATGACACATATCTTTCTCTGATTGACTTATTTCGCTCAGCATAACACCCTCCAGTTCCATCCATGTCGTTGCAAATGGCAAGATCTCATTCCTTTTGATGGCTGCATAATATTCCATTGTATTTATATACCACATCTTCTTTATCCATTCATCTGTTGATCGACATCTTGGCTCTTTCCACAGTTTGGCTATTGTGGACATTGCTGCTATAAACATCGGGGTGCACGTACCCCTTCGGATCCCTACATTTGTATCTTTGGGGTAAATACCCAGTAGTGCAATTGCTGGATCATATGGTAGTTCTATTTTCAACTTTTTGAGGAACCTCCATACTGTTTTCCAGAGTGGCTGTACCAGCTTGCATTCCCACCAACAGTGTAGGAGGGTTCCCCTTTCTCCGCATCCCCACCAACATCTGTCGTTTCCTGACTTGTTAATTTTAGCCATTCTGACTGGTGTGAGGTGGTATCACATTGAGGTTTTGATTTGGATTTCCCTGATGCCAAGCGATGTTGAGCACTTTTTCATGTGTCTGTTGGCCATTTGGATGTCTTCTTTGGAAAAATGTCTGTTCGTGTCTTCTGCCCATTTCTTGATTGGATCATTTGTTCTTTGGGTGTTGAGTTTGATAAGTTCTTTATAGATTTTGGATACTAGCCCTTTATCTGATATGTCTTTTGCAAATATCTTTTCCCATTCTGTCGGTTGTCTTTTGGTTTTGTTGACTGTTTCTTCTGCTGTGCAAAAGCTTTTTATCTTGATGAAGTCCCAGTAGTTCATTTTTGCCCTTGCTTCCCTTGCCTTTGGCCATGTTTCTAGAAAGAAGTTGCTGTGGCTGAGGTCGAAGAGGTTGCTGCCTGTGTTCTCCTTTAGGATTTTGATGGACTCTGTCTCACATTGAGGTCTTTCAACCATTTTGAGTCTATCTTTGTGTGGTGTGTAAGGAAATGGTCCCGTTTCATTCTTCTGCATGAAGCAAATGGGTGTGGATCAGGACGTGGCTTACAAGCTGACAGACATCCTGGCTGGGTCATTTGCATACCAAAGATTTCCTAGGTATCTTGGTGGGTTTTGGTGCAATTGTAAATGGGATCGACTCCTTAATTTCTCTTTCTTCTGTCTTGTTGGTGTATAGGAATGCCACTGATTTCTGTGCATTAATTTTATATCCTGCCACTTTACTGAATTCCTGTATGAGTTCTAGCAGTTTTGGGGTGGAGTCTTTTGGGTTTTCCACATAAAGTATCATATCATCTGCAAACAGTGAGAGTTTGGCTTCTTCTTTGCTGATTTGGATGCCTTTTATTTCTTTTTGTAGTCTGATTGCTGTGGCTAGGACTTCTAGTACTATGCTGAATAGCAGTGGTGATAGTGGGCATCCCTGCCGTGTTCTTGACCTTAGGGGGAAAGCTCTCAGTTCTTCCCCATTGAGAATGATATTTGCTGTGGGTTTTTCATAGATGGCTTTTATGATATTGAGGTATGTACTCTCTATCCCTATACTCTGAAGAGTTTTGATCAAGAAAGGATGCTGTACTTTGTCAAATGCTTTTTCTGCATCTATTGAGAGGGTCATATGGGCTAAATGCCCCATCAAAAGGCAAAGGGTATCAGATTGGATAAAAAAACAAGAACCATTGATATGCTGTCTGCAAGAGACTCATTTTAGACCCAAAGACACCTCCGGGTTGAAAGTGACAGGGTGGAAAACCATTTACCATGCTAATGGACACCAGAAGAAAGCTGGGGTGGCAATCCTTATATCAGACAAATTAGATTTTAAAACAAAGACTATAAGAGATGAGGAAGGACACTATATCCTACTTAAAGGGTCTATCCAACAAGAAGATCTAACAATTGTAAATATCTATGCCCCTAACATGGGAGCAACCACTTATATAAGCCAATTAATAACAAAAGCAAAGAAACACATCAACAACAATACAATAATAATAGGGGACTTTAACACCCCCCTCACTGAAATGGACAGATCATCTAAGCACAAGATCAACAAGGAAATAAAGACTTTAAATGACACACTGGACCAAATGGACTTCACAGATGTATTCAGAACATTCCATCCCAAAGCAACAGAATGCACATTCTTCTCTAGTGCCCATGGAACATTCTCCAGAATAGATCACATCCTGGGTCACAAATCAGGTCTCAACCAGTACCAAAAAATTGGGATCATTCCCTGCCTATTTTCAGACCACAATGCTTTGAAACTAGAACGCAATCACAAGAGGAAAGTCGGAAAGAACTCAAATACATGGAGGCTAAAGAGCATCCTACTAAAGAATGAATGGGTCAACCAGGAAATTAAAGAAGAATTAAAAAAATTCATGGAAACCAATGAAAATGAAAACACAACTGTTCAAAATCTTTGGGATACAGCAAACGCAGTCCTAAGAGGAAAGCATATAGCAATACAAGCCTTTCTCAAGAAATAAGAAAGGTCTCAAATACACAACCTAACCGTACACCTAAAGGAGCTGGAGAGAGAACAGCAAATAAAGCCTAAACCCAGCAGCAGAAGAGAAATAATAAAGATCAGAGCAGAAATCAATGAAATAGAAACCAAAAGAACAGTAGAACAGATCAACAAAACTAGGAGCTGGTTCTTTGAAAGAATTAACAAGATTGATAAACCCCTGACCAGACTTATCAAAAAGAAAAGAGAAAGGACCCAAATAAATAAAATCATGAATGAAAGAGGAGAGATCACAACCAACACCAAAGAAATACAAACAATTATAAGAACATATTATGAGCAACTATATGCCAGCAAATTAGATAATCTGGAAGAAATGGATGCATTCCTAGAGAGTATCAACTACCAAAACTGAACCAGGAAGAAATAGAAAACCTGATCAGACCTATAACCACTAAGGAAATTGAAGCAGTCATCCAAAATCTCCCAACAGACAAGAGCCCAGGGCCAGGTGGCTTCCCAGGGGAATTCTACCAAACATTTCAAGAAGAATTAATACCTATTCTTCTGAAACTGTTCCAAAAAATAGAAATGGAAGGAAAACTTCCAAACTCGTTTTATGAGGCCACCATTACCTTGATCCCCAAACCAGACAAAGACCCCCTCAAAAAGGAGAATTACAGACCAATATCCCTGATGAACATGGATGCAAAACTTCTCACCAAAATACTAGCCAATAAGATCCAACAGTACATTAAAAAGATTATTCACCACGACCAAGTGGGATTTATTCCTGGGCTGTAAGGTTGGTTCAACATCTGTAAATCAATCAATGTGATACAATACATTAGTAAAAGAACAAATTTTCTATATTTATGAGTAGAAAGATGTAAATGATAAATCATTCCATTTTTAATCTAATTTAATTTTGAAGTCCCCTTCTGTTTGCTCTACAATTGGCAAAAATGGATTGCCTGTTTTTATTTTCTGGATTTTGAAATTTTTTTCCAAACACTAGTTAGAAAATTTAAGCATTTTACCTTTTGTTACTTCACTTTCAGAAAACCCATGTCTGACTCATATTTTCCACATTATATCTTTACCTGAAGTTACCAATCACATCAAATGAAAACTGAAATTTTAACAGTAATTGTTTCAAATATGTTACTTATATTTTTTATTTTATTATTCATATATAATATTGATATCTTGCTACTGATTTTATGGAAAAATAAGCTTTGTTAATAAAGGTAGGCATAGGGGCACCTGGGTGGCTCAGTCGTTAAGCGTCTGCCTTCGGCTCAGGTCATGATCCCAGGGTCCTGGGATCGAGCCCCGCATCGGGCTCCCTGCTCAGCGGGAAGCCTGCTTCTCCCTCTCCCACTCGCCCTGCTTGTGTTCCCTCTCTCGCTGTGTCTCTCTCTGTCAAATAAATAAATAAAAAATCTTTAAAAAAAAAAAAAAATAAAGGTAGGCATATACATTTCTTTTGTATTTTTTTTACCTTTATAATAGAATATTTTAAAACATACACAAAAGCAGAGAAAATGGTATACATAGCATAGGGAGCTTCCACACATCTATTACCTAACTTCAACTTTTACTTACTGTCAATCTCGTTTCATCCAAGTCCTTTCTTAATTTCCTTGCACCACTGGAACATATCCTAGACATCATATCATATTATCTCTAAATCATTCACCATTTACCTCTACCAGCTAAGGATTTGTACAGACCCATGAAACCACCATCCAGACAGAGGTATTTTTAGGAATTGTTCTAATTTTTGTGGGGATATTTTAATAAGTTTAATAGAGTACTCCCAGTTAAAATCAAATTTCAGTCTTTCCAATCAAATAGTTGAAACTTATCTGGAAAAAATACCTTAAAACTAAGATTAATATTCTAATGGGATACTAAACGATAAGGTAGGATACATTTCTATTTACATTTTTAGTTTCATTGTCTCTGAGTTATATGCTGCTTGAAGTCAGAACTATATAATTTTGCAGAAAACTTCCCAAGCTAATCCCTTTGGGGCTGGTGTTTTGCTTCTGTTATGCTATTGTTTGGATGATAGGAATGTATTCTTCCACTTAGGCACATTACTCAACTAAGTTGGGTACACTTTTTTTATGTATATATACATATAAACTGCTGGAAGCTGCTGAGGCTAAGAGAAGAATGTGAACAAGGCAAGACAGGCAGCTGAATACATTCACCAGAGCTGCTTAAGGAAGCACTGCTTAATTGATGCTTTAACCAGAAGAACTGAAGGGCAAGAGCTCCAAATGTTCCCTGAGTCAAAGTAGAATTTCAGTGTGCTTAGTGGCATATTTTGTGTGTATATGTGTCTCTCTTCCTGGTTTCTTGCTTGGGTTGGGGAGAATGTTAGAAAGCAGCCAGGAGTCTTCTCATATGCTAATAGAATGCTTGCTTTACGTATTCTTTGTAGGTTTCATCCATATTCTTTTTTTTTTTTAAGTATTTTTATTTATTTATTTATTTTTGAGAGAGAGAATGAGAGAGCGGGGGCGGGGGGAAGGGGCAGAGAGAGAAGCAGGCTCCCCGATGAGTAGGGAGCCCGATGTGGGGCTCGATCCCAGGACCCTGGGATCATGACCTGAGCAGAAGGCAGACGCTTAACCAACTGAGCCACTCAAGCACCACGTCATTCATATTCTTTGTATGCAGCAATCACTACAGAGTGTTGGGTTAACAGAGTACTTGCATCTCAGACTGTATGTTTCAGGACTCGTTGTCTTTATTTCCAATCTGCTCTGCACTGATGCTTTTGTAATATATGAGAAAAATGAATTGTCTGAAAAATGAAATAAAAGCAAAAACATAAAATGTAAGCCCTATTTATTAGTTATTATTAGTTTTAACAGACATAAAACTAGTCTGTCAAATTGCTCTAAGTTTCTACACACTTACTCTGCATTTTGTTTCTTATCTCTTCTCAGACAGTAGTAAACATTTTGTGATGTAGCCCTAGTCGTCAGACTGCACTGGATGGTTGACTAGGGTTGTATGCAAGGGTGACAGTCACAATATTGAATTGCAAGAATGGCATTGTCACTGCGCAGTAAGTCCAGACCCCAACCAAAGAGCTAGAGAGGGGCTCCCAGATGCCCTTTTATCTATACCAGGTTTTAGTAGTCTGGGTGACACTTTGCGGGGATGAGGTGTGGTGGTTCAGTCTGAAACTGTCTTCCAAAAGGTATGGAAGTGTTTCAATATGTTAACAACCATTATAACCATTGGCAAACCATACCAGTACCCATCAGCATTTCACATCTCACTTTTTTTTAAAGATTTTATTTATTCATCAGAGAGAGCAAGAGCACACAGGAGTGGGGGGGAGGGGCAGAAGGAGAAGCAGGCTTCCTGCTGAACAAGGAACCTGATGTGGGGCTCCATCCCAGGACCCTAGGATCATGACCTGAGCCAAATGCAGCCGCTTAACGACTGAGCCAACCAGGCGCCCCTCACATCTCACTTTTACAGATCCTGGAAGACAGGGAACCTACTATTGGTCCTGTGCCTAGCGAAAGCCTGGCACATAGTAGATGATGAGTAAATATTTGTTGAGCTAATGGGTGGCTGAATGAGTGAGATTCATAAAAGGAAGTGTTCTCTTTTAAAGTTTTTATTAAGCCATGGTAATTCAGATACTGAAATAAGATGGGTGTATGTCACCATCAGGATGTGCAAAGCTTTTTTTCGAATCAGATATAAGAGGACCTAAGCACAAAAAAGGTAAACGAATTGTTCTCAAACCCATATATATGCCCAAGAATTATTAGCGCATGTTTGCTTGGAGCTACACGTGGAGCTTTTCTCTTTACTTGATCATCTATTTGCATGTTTGCAGCTATAAAAAAATTCGTCTTTTTTTCCTCATAAGTAGACATGTTAATTTTAAAAACTCAAATTTGCTTTGAATTTAACATTTTGTTTTAAATATTTTCTAGAGGATTTATTTACTTTATCTGAGGACAACCACCAAGGTGGATATGGAATATTAACTGATGAAAGCAGATACAAGACACATGTGGACCCTATCGTTAATACATGTACAGTCTAGAATGAATATGACAGATTAATGCATAAACATCGGCTAGAGAACAGGGGCAGAGTAATATAAGGCTAAATGCCCACAAGAAATAAATTTTATACAGCAGTCACCACAATTTGTCATGTTCTTTCTGAACTCCAGGCTTATGTATAAGATTTGTTCTCCCCACCCATGCTTACCCTCCTTGGTGAAGTAATGCACAACTGTTTTTCAGATCTCTATGGAGATAACACCTCTTTCAGGACCACTTTGAGGAACAGTGTCTCCACTCATGTTCACTTAGATGTCCCTTCCTTGAGACTTTCCAGCCTCCTATAATTATCTTGTCAAATGATGGGCTCTTTTCTTCTGGTCTCTCCATGGTATTAGCCCCATGTCTAGCCTATAAAGGCTCAAGAAATATATAGTGACTCATAAAATAAACAATAGACTGTCAGTCTACTAATGAACTTCCCCAAAACATTTGGCCTTATTTTAATTTCCTAGAAAATGCTACCTGCCCCTACTCTTGCTGAGCACAGTCGTGGATAGCATAGGGCATCATATTTTGGAAGGAGAAATTATTCGGTGAAAGATTCATGCATTCTGGTGGAATTCTACACATATATTTTTTAAACTATACAAGAACAAATATTTCTACACACATATTTTCTACCCCACATCCTGACCTTTCTGCTTTTCTTGAGGAAAAAAAATTCCATCATTCTTTTGATATATTTAATGGGAGTTGTCAAGTCTTTGGTGCAAACATGTTTTATTTCCTGAGTAATGAGATACTTCCGTTTGTGGTAGGGCATCTTGTCCTGCCCCAAATGAGATATGCCAACCAAACATGAATTGGAATGCCAAACATTACGTCTTGTGGGTTTGTCAGTTTTGTGATCTATTTCCGAAAATCCAAACACAGTGCAGTGACATATTTTACTATTTGTGAACTTTACCTTCTGTTAATATGATTGAAGCCACTGGAAATGGAAATTGTCAGGGCAATTTAACAAAGAAGCCCTGTAAAACTTATTGTAGTCCAGGTAGTAAAAATCAGTTTAGAAGGCATATTCTTCAAACCTGAGTTTTATTTGGTAAAACATGTTGGTGCCTGACCTTTTCAGAAACATACCAAAAAGGAGTCATTTAGAGGTCCCTGTCTTAAATTATAAACAGCAGCCTGATCAAATTCGGCTGTGTTTTGCTCACAGTACATGACAGAATGCGCAAGTACACCAAACAGACAGCTAAATGACTGGCTATTTGGATGAGTTTGATGTGTATTTTATGAAATTGCATCCTCTACAAAGCAGTAAAAAGTCAATCTTAGGTACCAGAAGAACCCAAGTATTGAGTAAATCAAAGAATCTTTATCAGTTTGTAATTCAAGTTAATCTTTCAACAGCTAAAACTGGAGGGCAGAAACTCTCATAGGCAACTTTTAAATTTCTGTAGTTGAGGCTTCAGGGCAGAAAACCAGAAGTTTTGCACGTATTGCACATTAAAAATATTTTTAGGGAGTATATTTTCAATATAAAAAAAATGAAAAGTTCCACCAGTTATGAAGCATAAAGGAAGCCCTCATTCCTCATCCTTCCCCAGGAGTAATCGCTGTTGACAGGTCCCATGTATATATCCAGACATTTTCTGTGTATATCCAAACACAGGTGTATCTTCCCCAGTGTGCACACCTGAGACATAGTATAGTTCAGGGGTTAGGAGTGAAAGGTCTGGAGTCTAATTCCTGGGCCTCACATACCAGCTGTGTGACCTTAAACATGTCACTGACCCTGTCTACTCCTTAACTTCCTCATTTCCTCCTTTGTAATATGAGACTGGTTCTAATACCTACGTCATAGTGTTGCTATGAGGATTAACTGATATTTTAAACTTAGAAGAGCACCTATCTTATTGAAGAAGCATGTAAAATTAACTATTGGTCATTTTTGTTATTATGACTAATAACATGGTATCTATTTAAATCAAAAGTGTGTAATTAGATAAGTGCATATATTTTTTTCATACTTACGGAATGTATACCTGTATATACTGGTCTGCAAATTATTTTGGCATATATCTTGGACACATTGTCATGTTAGTATATATGGAGATTTTGTTTGTAATCACTGTATAGAATTATATATCATGGATATACCATAATTAATCTATGAGTCCTCTATTGATATATATTAGTATTTTTTCTAATTGTGTGCTATAATAATAATATTATAATAGCAATTTGTATATGATTTTGCTCTTCTAAAACTATATCTACAGGATAAATGCATAGAGGTGGGTGCATGGGCATATGCATTAAAAATATTAGTAGTTAATGACAAAATAGACAACAAAATTTTTGCCACATTTTTCTTTTTACCAAGATGCTGAAGCTGTCATGTGAGGGGGATGTTTTGAAGACTCTTCAGGACCTAATCTTTAGGGGGAAAAAAGAACTATGAAAGAGACCCAAATGTCAGAAGCTACACTGGAGTTCCAAAAAATTGCTTTAATGGGTAGCATGTGATTGCTTTTAATTTTTTGACCAGTAGTCACATATTATACACCAAAGCTGACATGAAGAACTACATTCCAAACATACAACTTCACTGAAATTTAAAATAAATATTGCAAACTACTTCTACAATCTTAATATATTATTTTAAAATTGTATAGTAAGGGACACCTGGGTGGCTCAGTTGGTTGAACATCTAACTCTTGATTTTGGCAGGAGTCATGATCTCGGGGTTGTGGGATCAGGCTCCGAGTTGGCTCCACACTCAGGACGGAGTCTGTTTGGGATTCTCTCTCTCCCTCTCCCTCCACTCACCTTCGCTCACTCTCTCTCTTTCTAAAATAAATAAGTAAATAAATAAATAAATAAATAAATCTTTAAAAATAAAATTGTGTAGTAAAGTGATCAAGTTAGTTTTATAACATTGTTATTGCAATTGAGAGGGATTTTGAGTCAAGTCAATTTCATGTTCTCTGCTTCTCACCTTGTTAGCACCAACACCCACTACCTGGGTGTGAGATGTGTGTAATCACACAAGGCCCCATGCTCAATAGCACCCCATGCATGATTACTACCCGTGTCTCCATCTTGAAAGACTTAACGATATTTGAACAAGTGGCCCCTTAAGTTCATTTTGCACCAGGCCCCTGAGATTATATAGCAAATTCTGGTCAGCAATAATTAAATTCCCTGTTAATTAGACTGGGTCAGTTGAAACACCATCAAGATATTTGTTATTTGTTTATCTGTTGGGAAATGCTCCATGGTTATGCTCATGCCTTATTTCTGAGAAGATGGAATGATTTAAATGTCTATACTGGATATCGGCAAAAGCATATCAGCCAAATTTTTGCTACAGAGCTCTGAGAAAATAACTATGAATGAGGCTTTGATATAGATCTATTTCAAAGGGATCTTATTTTCTGAATAATAAAAATGCATTTATATGAATGAATATTCTATAAGACTGTGGCAGAATATCACTATACTCAGACAAAATTATTTCCCCACATAAATTATTGGGTCAAATGGGAAGTTGCTCATTCTGTGAGAAGATGTGTACTTTAGAGATCTAATTATCTGATAATCTCAATTTAAAGACAAAACTGAAGCTCAGGAAAATTTAATAATTGTACCCAATGACATTGTACATTAATAACTGACTTGAACTTGAACTGAATCAGTTTTGCCACCTTCTTTCCCAGTCCAGATTTTCCTTCCACCTTTTGATAAATGGTTCTGATTAGAGACAGTTGCCACAATCATATTCCATGACTGGATTTTCCTACCTGATATGGAAATCAATAGCAATTAAAGATAGATTTTTCAAACAGCTGTGGAAGATGAGAGCTGCTCAGATCCTGGAATTAGACCACTTTACTTCAAAGTCTGAAGCCTGTGATCTTGAGACCTTAAGAGCCTCCATGAGCTTCACTTTCTTGACTATGAAGTGAGGATAATAATAAAACGTATGTCACAGAAATTTTTTAAAGATTAAATGTGGTTACCTATATGAAAGACCTGGACCATGGTGAGCAACAACAACAACAACAACAACAATAACAAAAACTACTATTTAAATCAAACTTGTAGTAAAGTGATCAAGTTAGTTTTATAAAACTGCACATACAAAAAATCGTATGTCACATAGACGGCTTTCATACATATCATTGACATAATGCAGTAGGACAGGATATAGTTTAAATCAAATTTTATGTTTTTGATAATGTATCTGATAAGTCTAAGGGAAGCAGAAATAAAAATATTAAGTAAATTATACATTTCTGGTTTTGTCATGAAGTGCACATAGTGTGCACACATTTGGATTAACAATGTCCAAATATTATAAAAATATAAAATTAGAGTAGCTTTAAATTAATATATTTGATTGACATTTTTAGAATAAATGTAATATATTAACTTTCCTACACCAAATATTATGTTGGATGAACAGAATTTCAGCTCATACAACCTTGAATTGTGTAACATACAACCTATGTTTTGGGGTCACAGCATTTTTTAAAGATGTTTTTTATCACTGTAAAAGACATTATAGATAATTTATTCCCAATCTTCATTTATAAGTGAGAAACCTGAGCCCCAGAGTGATTGTTCAAGAGTTTAATATTGGATCACACATTAAGGTAATAACAAACTTTATCCAAAACCTGAGACATTGGTGTAAATCAGATATATTAATGACATATGGCTCATTACCATCTTTAGCAACATAGAGTCCTGTCATTCTGAGATCTTATTTTCTGAGTGACCCAGAGTTAGTCAACAGGAAGTGGCAAACTCATAGAACTACAATCAATTTTTATTTTCTTTTATCAATTCCTCATATAGATGAAAAGTCTGTCTTGTGTCTTTACATTGCACTTGTTTTAAAGTTAAAAGCTATAGAATGTTGGGAGGAAACAGTAATTTTCCAAAATGGGCCATTAAGTAGTTGCTCCATGGATTTCAGATTTAGGGTTTAGGGACCCAAAGCAACTGTGGCTGAGGAAAGGGAGATTGAGCGGTTGGAGCTGAGGTTCTTCTCACGTTAATATGACAAGGAGACAAGACAGTGCAAAGAGGAGAGATGGTTAAGGAGGAGAGGAGGTGTAGAAAAGTAGAGCCAGTTCTCTTCTCTTCCAGTTTTCTTATTGGAAGTCAACTTTATTGAGGTATAATTTATGAACAGCAAATTGCATCTGTTGAATATATACAAATCAATCATTCTGACAGGTGTATACAACTGTGAGGCCACCACCAGAATCAAGGTACTGGACCCCAACATGTGTTCTTGTGCTCTTTGGTAGCTGGCCCCTCCCTGTTGTGCTGCAGCTGTGCATTCGTACTCGAGCCTTCTGCCTAATGATGTCTCTCCCCCATCCCAAAATTAGCTTATCTGTTGTTGCCCTTGAGATTCTTTAAATCAGTATATTTGTACTTTATATTCCTGGGGAAATAAACAGATTAGATTTTATAGTTAATTGGCCAAGTTTATTTAATAGTTAGAATAATTAGAAACAATTATGTAGAAGAGACAATATTTAAAATCTAGAATGTGTAATAGTAAAGCCAAAAGACCAGACCAAATGAAACCAAACCCAAACAAAAAACCTAAGTTTACCATTCAAAATCCAAGCTTATGATAAATGGAGAAAATACACGGTGGAGAAGTTTCAGGAAGACTATTTTTTAAAAAAATATTAACTCCTGGATGGATCCCTGCAGATTTGTCAAGAGTAAAAGTCATTTTCATTCTCACTGCAGTACATAGCAGAGGGAGTGGGGTCACTAAATGGGTAGAGAGATGGATAGATGGCTGAAAGAAGGAATATAAGAAGGCAGGGAAGACTACATCAAGGTCACTCACTGGTAATCATTCCAAAAATTGAAAGATTAGAATGGAAAGAATGTTCCTGCAAAACTATATTGCCCTCAAGAGCATAGGCTTAATGTTAGAGAGATCCAGATCCAACACTAGTGATACAGCCCATCTCTCAACCTTGTTGAAATTCGTTTTTGTGATTTATAAAATGTGGATGATATGGGCGCCTGGGTGGCTCATTAAGTTATGCATCCGACTCTTGGTTTCTGCTCGGGTCATGATCTCAGTGTCATGAGATGGAGCCCCTGCACCCACTCTGTGATCAGCGCGGAGTCTGCTTGAGAATCTCTTCCCATCCCTCTCCCTCCTCCTTTACTCCTCCTCCCACTTGCATGTGTGCTCTCTCTCTCAAATAAATAAATAAATAAATAAATAAAAGCTTAAAAAATAAAAATAAGTAAAATGGTGATGCTATCATCAGTATTACAGAGATGATTTAATCATTAAAATGAGATCATGTATGTTAAGTTATAGAAGATGTCAGACACAAAAAAGAATGTGGACTATGATCTTGCTTACATAAAGCTCAAAAACTGTTAAAACGAAGCTATGGTGGTGAAAATCAGAATAGGTGCTATACTTGTAGGTGGAGGGTAATAACTAGAAAAGTGTACAGAGGTTTCTGGTTTACCGATAATGCTTTATTATCGTCTTATCCCAGGTAGTCATAAGGGTGTGTGTGTGTATGTATATGTGTGCATATATAGCCATTACTTAAATAGTGCAAGCCATTTTTTATGTTATAAAAAGCAGGGAGATCATATTTGGATTTTCTTGTATGATCCTGTAAACATCTTCACAAGTTTTTGTTTTGTAATTACATTGGTCACCTATTTGGTAATGGGAAATGGGAGACAGGGATGGGAGACTCTACACAGACCATTTAATACTTCTTGATGTTCTGAAACATATGAATCTATTAGCTATTTAGTAAATTAAATATATTTTTAAAAATAGCACAGAGTCAAACCCAAATTTCTACATCCTCTTATTTCTTAGTAGACCTAGTCTTTGGTGACCAGGGATTGGTGAGATGTCCAAGATACTGTGCCCAAAAAAGTCAACTTTTAGACAGAAAAATAAAGGCTTCTTTTCCTGCAATGCACAATATTACCAAAAATATTTTGACTTCTAGGGATTTCTATTAGAAATGTTAGGTAACTCAACAAGCATTTTTAAATACCACAATAATTTTAGCAAATGCCTGCCATTGCAGTCTATGACAAGCAGCTGGATGCTGCTTTAATTTGCTTTATTTTCCTTTCTATCCAGCAGGAACATGACAACAACAACAAAAATTAACTTGAAGTAGTGTCTGCTAGAAGGAGTGGTGATCACTTTCAAGCCTAAACAAAATTAAGTAGGGAAAGAATTATGAAGAGAAAACATTTTTTAAGATCTTCTTGTAAAGTGTGTGGGAAAGTATGTGAGAAGGAAAATGCACATGTGAATAAATTTTTTTCATTATACTTAGAAAATAATAAGGAGGGCTGCCTGGCTGGTCAGTCAGTAGAGCATGTGACTCTTGATCTTGGGGTTATGAGTTTGAGCCCCACATCAGGTGCAGGGATTACTTTAAAAAAAATGATAGGGAAGAGAAAGTCTGAAAACAAAAGGTTTTCAGCAAAAAAAAAAAAAAAAAAGAAAGAAAGAAAGAAAATAGGAAAAAAAGAGAAAGTCCTTTAATAAGCTATGATGTGCTTATTAGGATTAAGAATAGTTGTAGATTGCTTAAAATCACAATGATAGACATGGTATTATAGCTTTTTAATGGTGAGGACCATGTCACTTATTTCTTTTGTGCCTCTGCTAGTATGATTAGAGGTATGCAGTTGGGAGATCTTTATAAAGACCAAGTGGGCAATATGGCAGTGGAGAAAGCAGTAGATAGAGAAGGAATCTGCTTTCTGCTGACCTTGGGCCAGTCTCTTATCTCACCAGGCCTCAGTGTTTTCATCCATACAATGGACACATTGCTTTAATTAACCTCCACCAGTTATAAAATACAACTCACTTAATTCAGTTGAACACTCCAAAATTTCCATGATGAAGGATTTGTTAATAGGGATTTTTCGCTCCTGGACTATATTATAATTAAGCAAAGTTGAACTTTTGATTCCACCTGTAACAAATGCCTTTGGATAGGATCTATGTTACACCCAACTTATATTATTGAATGTGGTACGTTCTGATACAGTGAAGTGTTTTTGCTCACAAGGCTGTTTATTCTTGCCTTTGTAAGTATTAGCTGTTGAATATTTCAAGCTCCCAAGAAACTGTGGAATGTTGAGTTGTATTTACTAAAATCCATGAACACTTGTTCTTAGAAGATGAAAATTGGCGCTAGGAAAACAAACTTACAAATGCTTTGAACCCTGAGAAAATTTTGCTGTAAGTAATAATAAGGGTGAATAATGGTTAGGAGAAATTTAACAGTTCCAGAAAACAAATGGAAAAATTTGAGAATACCACTGGCAAGAGTGAATTTAACAACTTGTTCGGCCACCACGAGATTTTGTCTTCTAAACTGGGCCCTGTAGTAGTTAAAAATGCATGCCATCATTTTTATTTTTATTGACATCTATGTACATGCCCCTTATCTAGGGTACTAAGACACATTTTTTCATACATTCTGGGTTACATATTCCATGTTATTGATTGTTTTCCAATTACTTCTTTGTATGATTTTTGAAAAAGTCTTCACCTTCTGCATTGGTGATCTCTTTCACGTGTTTGAATTTGCCTCTTGCGTTTCACTTTTCAGTGGCCAGCTATCACTCGCCAGTCACCTTAAATCATAGCTAAAATAATTTCCGATAAAGCTCATGTGATGTAGGTCATTGTTGTTTAACTGAGGTGGACTCTCTACAGTCTAAATGCTGTAAAAAAATTAATTAACAACAAAATATTTATAAGTATCTTATCTTTGCCTACTTGATTTCCATATCTGCATTTAAAACAATGTGGCTTAATTAAAATTTTATCTTTGACAAATTTCTAAGTTATCTTTGGCATTCTTTCAAGGACTTTCATTTAGAGAGGAAGAGGGTGCTTAATTAACTTTTTTCTTAGAGATGTTTGTTAATAAGTCATCCTAAGAACCAGTCCCTGGCTATTTGGATTGCCTTTTTCAGTAATTTAAAGTAAATTACTGGTTTACTCTTTTTAAAAAGGTCATTATTTTAGGGAATTAAATTGGGTGGCTTTACTCACAATTGAAATACTGTGGTGAACCATTTATTTTATTATTTTTTTTAAACTGTGGTAAAACACACATATCAATTATTTTAATATCTGAATATATTAATTAAGTCCAAGAAATATAATATTGCTTATTTTTAAGAATGCCCCTCACATATATGCAGGGGACCCATAGCTGTTATGGGCTGCTGGAAAATGCAGGCCCATATGGGAGTTAAGCCAATATTGCATCCCTGAAACTCTGGTCCTTATTTTGGTAAGTCTTCTGGGGTTATTTATTCATGTCTCTTTGCTCCAAATGACTGCTTCTTTATGCTTCTATTGCATGAAAGAGAACATGCTAATTCTACTTATTTGAATGTAATTGATATAATAAATGGTGGAGTAGAAATTTAAACTCCTACCTACCCCAAAAACATTGGGAAGGTGGGATAGAAACATAAATCTGTAGGTACTCATACAGTAGTTATAAATGTTGAACTTTAGACAATTTATCCATTTCAGAAGGATCCTTAGGGATCTGTGGGCAACATAAGGTTGGACCCATGTGCTCTTGACTGTCATGAACTGAGCAATTTGATGGCTCTTATGTCATTAACAGAATGATAAACACAAAAAAGTAAGTGATGTATCTATAGTATTTTTTATTAAACTCTTCAATTAAAGTGACTAGAGTTTTACTTAATTAGTTGGGAAGAACAAATTATAACCCATCAGAAAAGTCTCCAGACAACTTAATATCAAGTTCTGGATTGGAATCATATTTGGTTTGGATGCCTGGTTTGAGCATTCTACTTTGTTGTGGCAGTAAAAAATAAGTGTGGTACCATTTTTAAAAGAAAGAAAGGAAATCTCTCAGATAGCGGAGGAAATCCTGATTGAAAAGATACCACATACCTGTGAAAAATGGAAAACATACTTTACAGAGTCAGCTCAATCTTGAAATTGGGATGCCTTATCTAGCCTTGGCTTTGCCATAGTAAAAGCTATGTACATTTATAGAACAAACCTATCTTGTGCCAGGCACCATGCAAGTTTCTAGAGATGAAGTAAACAAGTTTTGGGTTTATATTCTTCAGTTATTAGACAATAGTTCTTCATTTATGATGTAAAAGAACCTGATGACCTCTAAACTCTTCTAGCTCTGATAGTCTATGGAAAAATCAATAAACATATTCATTTTTCTTTCTATAAATATTTATTATGATTTAGGAACCATGTAGGTATTGGTGATTGGGTGAACAAGACAGATAATGTCTCTGTTTTTATGGGGCTAGTATCTGGGGAAAGGGGGGGAAGAGAACCTGAAAAAAATAAAGGATACAATATTATTTGATTCAATAATAATTCAGCAACTGAAGCACTAGGATAATGTGATTGTGCCTGGCAGAGCAGTGTGTATTATCCGAATAGAGCTAAGAGGCAAGGTGATGTTGTTGAGAGTGTGCATGTGCAATTAGTTTTTGTAATATGAATCTAAATATAGTTCATAAAACAAATGAATCAGGAGATCTTGTGAGACAGCTTTAAATATTGGACTCACAAATAGGATCTAATAGAACAATCTTCTACCAGATGAAGTGTACAATGAAATTAACCTGTTAACCTCCCTGCCCCACATAGTGGAATGGAAACATTCAAGGTGTAGAAATTTAACAAGTGCGTGGGAGGTAACCTAAAACTTATACATATAATAAGTGCTATCAAAGTATCACCAATCATGGAAAATCAATGGATAGTGATGTGGAACACAAGTTATGGAGGTAGAACAGCCATGCTTACATTCCAGCTCTGCCACTTACTGGGGAAACTTAGGCAAGTTACTTTATTTCTCTGTGCCTTGGTGTCCTCATCTGTGAAGTGGAGGTAAAAACTAGTCCATGCTTGGGATGCCTGGGTGTCTCAATCAGTTGAGCGTCCAAATGTTGATCTCGGCTCAGGTTTTGATCTCAGGGTGGTGAATTCAAGCCCTAAGTTCAACTCCAGCATGGAGCCTACTTAAAAAAATAAAATAAAAATTTTAAAATATTTAAAAAATTAAAGTAAATAAATAAAATATTGTCCCTAACTTTATAAAGTTGCTGTGAGGATTAATGGGATAATCTACTACTTTAGGAATTCTAAGTTATTATTAATACCCTATTTTAACATACCTAACTTTAATCTGGTCATAATGTAATAAAAACACCATCATTAAGTAGGCACTGATTTAAAAAAAAGTATAAAGAATGAACATTATAAAAGACAGTTCTCTTTCTCCCTCCTTTCACCCATGACAGTTTGTGTCACACAAGTCACTTTGTTAAGGGCTACATGGAAAGTATATGAGTTGTGCTGTAGGATACTTGAGCTAGAGGAAAAATAACCCAAATGCCTTTCATCACTGTGTTGCAAAGTGTAATGCTTCCTTGATAGTAGATGTCAGTGGACTAATGGACTAACGAATAGATGACAATGGACCATAAGATGTGAATGAAGCTCAAGTTTTAGAGGATGTTACTTCAATGTTTTCTCAAATTATCTGCTGGAATGAATAGAGATGTTTATATGATATGCCTGGTAAATTAATTTTGTAGAGTGTAGTTCACTTAAATAATGAAACAAAACAGAGGGTCAAGATGGCTATTATTGTAGGCTGTTTTATTTTAACCCTAGAATCCCAGGAGATACATGAGTGTCTACCTTGGTTCTCTATGACCCCACATTTTAAAAAAGCTTCCAGAGTGTACCCCAAGTGACTTACAGACATGTTCAACTAAACGTGTGTGATGAGCTACAATTAAACTTCAGCCACGATGTGTGTAGTAATCATTCCAGGTAATAGTTTCCAGAAAGCATTTTTAAATTCTTTTCAAATAGTACTATAAGCAAAGCTTATTCATGATTTTATTCCCTAGGTCACTGATATCGAAATCTAGTCCCCTCTAAATTAAAATTAAAAATTTTAGTGGTACAAAGTGAGGCTATACAGAGTTAAAGACCTTTGCCATTCCCTTTACATTTGGGTTAGAAATCCTGAAAATACTGAAAATTCACTTTTGGATATCCTACTTTTGAAATCCTGAAAGTAGGGCTTATAGACATCCATTAGCCTTTGATTAACCAGATTTTCTTTCCTTTGCTCTTCTTGTGTTTCAGTATTATCTTCTGAACTCTTTCTCTGATTACTGGGAAGAGGAGGAGCATAAGAGTAAAGGACAATATAAAAACCTGATAGCCCCAAAGAGTGACACTACATTTTTGTTTATAATTTTTCTAATTTTTGTTTCTTATCTTCATTAAAAAACTTAACAGAATAAAAAGAGCTCATATATAAGCATAAATACATATAAACATATTCTTTTGATTCCTGAAGAATGTTCAGTGTATGATATTTTTTGAGGGAAGGGGTTATATTTCTTGATTCTATCAGGTTTTCCCTTGGCTTTGAATATTGACTAAAATTATTTAACATTCTCAGCATCTAAGGCAAACTATGGCATTACTAAACACAGTTGGTTTTTGTTGTTGTTGTATTGTTTTGTGTACATTTCTGTGATATTTGTGTAACAAGACCCCATGGAACCATGGAACCAACTTAAAACAAGTGTAAGGAAAACCTTTGATCCTTGGGGAAGGCGATTTGATACAACAAGACATCTTCTTGAAGCCTCTGTAGATCCACCATTCATCAGCTTTGACAGTTTTCTGTGATCTATGGCCAATAATCCCTGCTTAACTAGCAAACGTAAACTCTTCCAGGATGGCAAATATGCTGTCCAGGTGTTAAGAAGGTCATCAGATCAGTTCATTTGTTGATATATAAGACAGTCATCTTGGGGATCTGTGCCTCCCCTGAAGTCATTAGGAAAGAACAGTTCCAGAATATTCATTTAATTACAGATTTGAGTGATAAACAACAAAAAGTCCTTTAAAATATAATAGCATGTGTTTATTGTGTGCTTACATAGACCTTTGATTATTCACATGGATATTTGATTATAAGAGGAAATAGTGGCTCAGGGGCAACTTTCTTGATCTGGAAACAAAGCTGAATATCTTGATGTGCTACATTGTAAACTAGGCTGAACAGCTCTGCCATTAGCTAGTTATTGGATCTTGGACAAGTCAGATAATCTCTCTGAGTTTCAAGGTCATTGGTAAAATGGGAAGACTAATATTTGGTCCACCCCCTTATCAAAAATTAGCGTGTGATTCCAATGAGAAAGAATGCTCGTGTAGAAAGCATAGAAGAATACATAAAAGTCAGAAATTTTGCTTAAAAGTAAAAGCCTATAAATTTTAACAAAAAGTGATCAAACTCTCTTAATTCCAGACATCAGTATCAGCTGTTCTAGCCCATGGACGATACAACTTCAGGATGAGTTGTTGCAGATGACCTACATCTAAAACATTAGAAAATACCTATTTATCCAAAGTGGTCACCAAGCAGATTGACTGAGTGTGAATGGTGTTTTGACCATTCTCCTTTGCTAATCATTGAGCAATAAGGTGGGACTATATAAACATGGTAATAGAAACATCAGTATGAGGAGTAAAAAACACAAAGGATCTACAATATCAGTAGATTTGGATGTAAATGCCAATGTTTAGTAAATATCACCAAGTGTAATACAGCAAATAGAGCAAGGGTATAGTGTTGAGATTAAGGGATTAAACCCTGGAGCCAGAGAAAGCATTCCAGAGCACCCATTATTATCTCTCCTATGCACTCTTGTATGTTCACCTCCAGATAATCCTTTCCCTTATTTACTTATTCACGTGATTACCTGTTTACTTATCCATATCCTCCTGTAGACTGTAAGTTTACTCTGGTTAGGAATTGCGTCTTACTCACCATAGGTTCTCACATAGCAGAGTTCAGAAACAGGGCAGAACCTGGAACTAACCCTTGCTTCAGAAGGATGTTGAGGGAATAATGGATATTTTATGAGAGGGAACTCCCAGCATAGCTCAGCTGGAGTTGGTTAATTAATACTCATCAGCAAAATGGAGAGCCTACCTCAGCTGTTACATGAGTCCATGTTTTTGTCAAAACAATGATAAAAAATGGGCTGAAGTCCACAGTTAATGTCAATGCAGTTGGAACATTTTCCCCTAGAGAAAGGGAGGGAATAGAGGCTTTCCTCACATGGAACCGGGTATGTCAGTGATTCTCTCCTTAGACTAGTTTCTCCACCCACCTTTCATGATGGATCTCGGTGACAGTGAACTTGAGAGAGGCTATGTGGTCTCTCTAGAGAGTTGGTGCTTGCCATACCCCAATGGTCAGAAGGTAACCAAGAGCTTAAACAAGTGCACTAGCATCTTTCCCTAAACCTTCTGTATTTAAAGGATTTGAAGGGTCTGGTTAATGTATTTAATCTAATTTAATATAAATTATTAGTGTATATCACAAGGAAAGAAAAAAACATTACATTTTAAGATGGCAGCAGGATCTTATAGCATAGAATATTCTCATATAGGTCTTTTGGACTTATTTAATCATAATGTTTAAAAGCATAATGTTTAAAATTTATTTACAAATAAAATATATTTGTACACATTCATAAAAAAGGAAAATATAAGCAAATTAAACTCTTTCAGTAATTCTAAACAGTTTTTCACAATCAGAATCTGATTCTTAATAACTTTATGACTGAGATTGTCATACTCCACGTCTTACCCACACAGAAGGTTCCTGTGTGCCATCAAGAGTGTTGATTATGTAGCATTACCTAGAAGGATGTTCTACTGATGTCTCTGACATTTTCTTCTACGTCACCCACACTGAATGTTTTGAGGCTCATGTGTAGGCAATGATGACTTCATCCTGATTATACCTAGCTGACAGCTCCTTTAAGAAGCACGCTAATTTCAGAGCCATTAAAACGTGGGGAAAATGTGCATTTTAGAATTGATGAAATAAGTAATTCACACCTTAATGATGAGAGCTATCTTCTTTCTACTTTAAAGGCTTGAAAAAATTCAGGGTGGAAAGTACATAGATTACAGAGGCAGACAGAACTCAGTTCATATTCCTCTACTGATTAGCTATTTTAATGAGGGCAAATGATTTAACTCCTCCGAGACTCAGTCTCCTCATCTGTAACACTTGTCTTAAAGGATTACCGGGGATAATAAATACAAACAAATCTTCTTGCCCTAAATCATTGCACAAAAATATATTTTCTTAAATTTTTTTGTGTAACAAAGCTCAGTTTAAATTGGTATTTTCTCTGCATTTGAACATTTTATATGTGACATTTCCAGATGGAGACTGCTAAAATTGGTAAAGTTGTTATATCTTAAAAATGAATGGGTTACTTTTGAATATGATGGGCACCTTCAGATAGCTTTGTTTTTAATATATTACTTAACAGAGAACCCATCCATGACTGTGTTGTCAACTCTTTTTTTATTCCTCCTAACGAGAATTTGGATTTTGTCTAATGTCAAATAGTGAATCAGTAGTAAGTCAAAGAATTGGTTTTATTCTTTCTCCTATACCCCTTTCAGTCCAACTTTTAAACAAATGTTAATTCAAAGACTAAATCTCGGCTTAAAATGCAGTTGTCCTGTTAAGGCTGTTGTCTATTTTAGACTAACATGTATCTTCCAGTGTAAGTGTTAGTAAGACTTCCATCTCCAGTACAGGTTTTGAAAATTCAAATCAAAGGATGAGCATTATAGTTCCTGGTGTTAATTCTGTATTAAATTCATAGTGGGTCACAGGAAATCATCATTTTCTCATTTTATGGAACAGAGATAGGAAGGCAGAAACTAAAAGCAACATATGACTTCTCCCAGGAGGTGACTGGAACTTGGGGGTCACTGGTGACCCTTGGTATTTTTCTTTTTCTTTTTGATTTCTGTTACCTCTTAACCTTGCACACTTCTGATGGATCCGGAAAAAGCATCTCATTTCCCATGGAACAAGAAACAGGTTCTAGCCCCTTTTACACAGTGTAGAATAGGGCTTCCACTGAATGCCATCTTAGATTTGTTTTCCCTTCTGTCTCTTAGGATAGACAAGCTGGTGAATGCTCTTGTTAAAGTTCTTAACAGCTACTGTTCAAATTGGGAGAGTTTTAGAGAAATTGAGTTTATCACCATTGATTTGCTGCATTTTATGGTGTTATAAATTTTTATCATTCTAGTAACAGGCAAGAGCAGTCCAGAAGGAACAACTGGGTATAAATTTGCTGTCAGTTGCCCCAGTGCCTACTGCGGTGCCTATCATGCATAGGGCATTCATTAAGTTCTTGTTGACTGTCATGGAGATTAGTAACAATAGGAGGGAAAAAGGAAGAGAGAGGAAATGAGCAATTCAGAGAATACTACTGAATTCTTTCTGAATCACACCAATAGAACAAAGCAACTGGCTTAATCATATGTATACCATCACCTACATTTATGGTTAGAAGTGTGATTCTTGAACCCCACCCAGGCGCATTGAATCCAAATCCTCAAGATCAAGGCTTGGAAATCTATACTTATAATTATCACTCTTGATGATTCTTATGCTCAGGCAATTTTTTTTTTTTTTAAGTACTGGAGGATAGTAGTGCTTTTACAAAAATGCTGGGCAGCAAAATGATTGGAGAGGAAGTTTCCTTGTTTTAGGCTTCATTCCAAAAACTATCATTTTACTCTTCTTCCAGAGTTCCCTAACACTACTCATAGGGCAGAAAAAAAAAAATTCAAATTTATCCTGATCTCAGGACCCGATATTCTCCAGTGCTCAGAAAACTGAGTATTTTTTAAAGTGTTAAATTGGCATTGATTGAGAGAAGGACTGCCTCAGAAAGTCAGAAACTTTTTCCTCTCTATACCAGTTGCGCTATACCTATTACTGTAGAGATAATAAATAATAAGTTATTTTAAAATAAATATGTATGATCATGTAAAAACCAGAGTATTCCTTAAGGTCCTACTTTTTAACAGCTTTCCATTGCAGGATGATAAAGAGATGCATAATAACCTTGCCAAGTTCTATTTGTGTGCATTTTCTGTCTCCAGACACAAAATTTTGGTACTGCCATTTCTTCTATTTCTCCTTGTTATTAGGGTTGCATTAGATAAAGCATCATAAATAGTAAACATTATTGACTGACCTGATGGCTCAATCCCAAAGGAAATAAGAGACTCAATTCCCATGTAAGATTGTGATTAACATTTGTAGAAATGCAAGTAGAGATTCTTTTTTTTTTGATAGTTTTAGAATGTTACTACTTTCTTTGAGGAAGGCATGTTGATACACCATAGGTCACACACCAGAATCCCACTAGAGCAAAAGTTGACCATAACCAAAATAATCACACATGTCTAGTATCACTAATAGATTATTGATTCATTTATAATGAGATCTTCTGCAATGAATAGCCAGTCTAAGCATGTTTTCTTCGCTAGTCCTTGTAAATCACTATTTGTCTATCTGAAAACCTATTTTGTTCTGTTTGCAGAGCACCTTTCACTTGCTAATGATCTGTGCAAATTAAACAGTAAAGGGGAGGAGAGGCAAAGTTAACTTTTCAAAACTTCTTTACTTTGGGCAAACGGTAAGCAAGAAGCAATTATCCTCTGACTTGCCTCCCTCCCCAAATCAACATTCCCACTGCCCCCCTCCAAAACTTCCCAGCCACAGAGAAGAATAACAGACGCATGCATGTGCATGCACGCACCACCTGAAAGAGCAAATGGGTGGGAAGGAAAGTTTGTTCATTACACCTCCTTGCAAAGGAATAGCAATTAGTTAAGATGCTTTCTTAATCTTGTGTAGACTGGTGTGTGCTGGATATCTGTGTAAAGCCACCTCAGTTCAGAGCCTGGGCATGTGCTTTGACAAGATTTTTCCCAATGCGATTCCAGTAAAGTAGAGTGAGATTCCACATCAACAAAGTTTTGCATGAATGTAGACGTTGAGGATCCAAAGAGATAACAACTTTCCCAAGACTAGTGACCATTTACATAACCAGTATGAGAAAAAAAAAAAAAATTTTCATGGAATTATTTTTTTTCTGCATTAAGTTTTTGTTTCCTCATTTGCCAACTTCTTTAATGGTCTCGGTGAAAAAAGAGACTACAAGAAATAGTAAGAGAGCTTTTCCATCTGAATATGCTTATAGTTTTTTAAGATTTATTGGTTGATAATGACAAGGTTTTTTTCCTTTTCTTTCTTTCTTTTTTTTTTTTTTAAGTTGATATACTAGAAAGTTTTCAAATTCTATCATTTCAAAACTAAGAGCTGCTAAACACTTGGGCACTTGAGTATCTTGGGATTCGGGAATTCTCTTCTTCCCTTGTTTAGTGCAGCTAGTGTTTTTGGTGATAATTAGGAAGAGGATTTTGTGGTGGCTTTGAAAATGCTCAGTGTTGTAAATAGCATTTTTCTATCCAAAAGCCAGGGGGGAATGACTAAGTGGATCTTTGCACATTTTAAAGACATTGTAAGGTAACTTCTCTGAAATGAGATTTATGAATGTATAAAACTTAACAAGCAAAGAATGGATTTTTAAGTGCATTCTTCCCCACATTGAATTTAAGAGGTTTTTCTCTGGGCAGTACAAGAGCAAGGCTGTGCGTATTCCTTTTCTGCTTATTTCCCAACACCTTATACAGTTTCTAATGACACTTTTTATTTTCTTCTGAATAAATGGCATAACTGTTTTCATTTTTATTCCAATGAGAGTTATTGTGTGCTAAAAGCAATTTTCTAAAGATCTCCAAACAAATTGTGTACTGTATTTCTATAAATCATATTTGAAGGTGTTCCAGGGAAATAAGTTATAGGTTTTCACCATACTCCTCCCGCTGAAGCATGATCTTTGCCTCTGCTTCTTTTTTCAAATCCATACCCTTTTATCCATAGCAATTGTCTTTGTCCCTTTGGACTACTGTAACAAAATACCATGGACTGAGTGTCTTATAAACAATAGATGTTTATTTCTCACAGTTCTGTAGGCTGGAAAGCCCAATACCAAGGCACCAGCATGGTCCCATTCTGGTGAGGGTTCTCTTCCTGGGTCACAGACAGAACCTTCTCACACTGTACTCACATTGGGGAAGCTGCTTGGGAACCCCGCGGGGTCTCTATCATAAAGGCACTAATCTCGTTGACGAAGATCCACCTTCATGACTGAAGTACCTCCTAAAAGCCTCATCTCATCCTGTCTCATCAGGCATTGAGTTTCAACAGACGCATCTGGCAAGGGGCCACAGGCATTCAGACCATAACAGCTGTTTTTAGCCCCATGTAGCTATACCCAGAAAAAAAGTGAAATTTCTGGATAGCTGTCTGAAAATTTTGGACATTCAAGATGGAAGAAATAAAATAATCAGCTTTCTATTTGGAACTTGTGGTCAGATTTAGAAATACACCTTGACTCCAGTTCTCTGCTTAACCTACAGATAACCTTATCAGGGGAGTTATTTGTACAAGGGAAAAAAGCGGAATAACAGGAAAATACATAGAGTAAGCATAAGGCATTTTCAATGTCTTCTCTAGATAACAGTGTTAGAATTTGGATGGGTTTTGTTTTTGTCATTCATCCAACTTAAACTGTATATTTCGCCATCTGCTTTTAAATTAAGAACCCTTGTACAACAAGAGCATTATGAGATGGGAGAAGGATTGTGGCATACCACATTATTTTTATGTAATATAATATTGCTGTTTCCTTTTTGGTGTGTTGTATTTTGGAATCCAAAATCAAAATTAGTGCTAAATACAAGTTTGCTATCTTGGGCATCTGGATACCATCTTGCTATATCTGTTCAATGTTGTAAATGACCAAAGGACATGTGTTTTTCCCAAATTGTTTTTTGTTGAGCAATTGGTAGTTTGGCTAATGGCAGAAACCTGGTTCTGACCTGAAAACATCCTTGAGCCATAGACCCCTATCCAGAGTGCAAACAGAGGAAGAATTCTTTATCTTCTCGAGTTCCCAGGAGTATGGAGAGAGACATTATCCCACAGATGAACAGCCAGACTCCCTGCCCCATTGCTGTAATCAGACCAAAAAAAAAAAAAAATCCAACTTGTACTCTTGGCTGATTTCCTGGCTGGATCGAGATTGGACATACGGTTTCTAAATCCCACATAGGCTGAATATTAATAGTTCTGGGTATGCAAAGCCTTCATTTAAATAATCTCAATAATTTCACTTTTTCTGAGAGCATTGGGCAATATGGAGACAACTAATCTGCTAGTGTCTCATGAAGAAATTTTATAGCAATGTTTTAATACCTGCAGTATTAATTGCTGCCTCTGACAAAGGAAGGTGTTTATATCAACAGGATAATTAAGATTAAATGATCAAATAGGTAGTTATTGGTCACCAGTAGTATTACAGCTTTGCACTAGGCACGATGGGTGTACTAAAGAGGGAGAAAGATATATTCTTCCCTTGATGCTGCTTCTCTTTGAGGTGGATTTTTACTACTGGGCATTTGGGCATTATGGCACTTTGTCCACTATTGGAATTGCTTTAATATGCAGAAATTTATTATGTGCAGTTGCCTGTGTTAATATGGACACATTTCTCATCTAGAAAAGAGATCATTGACTGTTTTCATAAACCAAATGTCCCTTCTTTTTCTACAATGTAGTAAGCCAGCAGATGCTCTTGGTGCCCCATTCATACCTCTATACACTGAAGACAGCTTTCTGCAAACACCTGGCACTCTATCTGCAGGCTTTTTCTCTGGAAACAGTAGCCCTCAGCCACCTGTCAATGGGGAACAGGTAAATAAATAGGTGCCCCCTTTGTGAGATGGTTCTCGGGGATGAGTTCTACACCAAGTCTCAGAGCTTGCCAGTTTCCCACAGTGGTGACTTAGTTGATAACATACTCTTTATTGACTTCCTCTTCTTCCCTGACTTACTACCCTTGCCTCCTCTAGGTGTTTCCTAGTGTCATCTTGCAGATAATTGACTTGTACTGAAATCCTTGTCTTGAAGTCTGTTTCTGGGGTAACCCCAACCAAGAAAATAACCTTTTCTAATACAACCTCTTCATTTAGGTTAAAAAAAAAAAATAAGGATTCTCCCAAGACATCACCATTTCCTTCCCCTTGCTCAATATTCAGTTTGTCACTTATATTTGCACATTGAGCCCCATCTTGCTATAGCACCTTAGTTCTGGTCTTCTTCCACTCCTGCCTGGATTACTGCAGGAGAATTCTCACCAGAATTTCTACTTCTGGGTTAGACTCTTTAGATAATCTTATAAACCACTGCCAGACAAAATTTACCAGTCATCTGTTGGTTCCATGGTTTTAACATTTAAGAATCCTCCGAGGTTCCTACACTCACTATTGTACTGATATCTAACCCAGATTCACGATTTTAAATATCTATGCCACTGATTCCCAATAAGTATATTTCCATATGGATCCTTCCTCTCAAATTCCACTCTTGTAGATACCACTACCTATTTGACGTCTGTACTTGGGTGCCTATTAGAATTTTCAGATTCAGAATGTCAGTGCAGAATCCCTGATCTCCCCCTACACACGTACTCTTTCTGCAGCCTCCTCCATCTCAGCTGATAGCAGCTACATTCTTCTAGTTGCTTAAACCTAAAACTTTGGAGATAGCTTGATTCATCTTGTCCCCATCCCAGCCCCCACAATCCACCCCAATTCATTAGGAATCCTCATGTTCCTAGCTTCAAAATATATTCAAGAATCTAACTACTTCTCACCCTCCGCACAGGGAAAATTCTGGCATGAGCCAGCATCATATTTGACCTGGATTGGTATGCTTCCTTAGTTGTTCCCTCTGCTTCTTGTCATGCCTTCTTCCATCTCTTCCCCAATACAGATGACAGAGAGCTCCCTGAAAACTGTTGGGTCAGATCATGGCCCTCTCCTGAAAAAAGCCATGCAGTGGATCCCTGTCTTACTCAGGGAGAAGGCTGATATCCTTGCAATCTCCTGTAAGGGCTGACTTGAAGAGTTCCTCATATCACTCTGACCCTCATCTTCTACTTTCCCCTCTCTCACTTCACTACAGCCACATTCATTCATTAATTAGTTAATTAATGTATTCATTCATTAATGTATTCATTCACTCAACAAATATTTCTAAGTATTTGGTTCTGTGTCAGCCATGTTCTAGGCATTAGGGATATATATAAAATAAGACACAGATGTTTCCTATCTTCTTAAAGCTTAGGTTTAGTAGCTTTTAAAGTGTGGCTGTTTTAAGGTGTAATTCTAATCAATTATACATCTCAGGTTTCTTCTGCAATATCTTGTGTCTGCAAGATCTTGTGTCTCACCGCCCCCCCCCCCGCCCCCATCTGTGCTCCAGACAGGAAAAAAGAAAAAGAAGAAAACAAGGAAAAGACAATGCCTATAGCTAGAAAGAAAAACTCTCCAAAAAAAAATCCCGTAACCTGTTGGGTCCTCATTGGTCAAACAGTGTCATTTGGCCACCCTAGCTGCAAAGGATGCTGGGAAATGCAAGTGTTTAGGAAGGTTTGTTGTTGCCATGAAAAAAATTAGGTGTTCCTTACCACCCCCCCAGGCCCCCCCCATCAGTTAAGAAGAAAGGGAGAACATACCATATAGATAAATAGCAGTTTCTACCATGTCTGGTGTGAAATTACCCGTGCTTTACACTGAGTCTAGGTCCTGCCCACTTTGGAGCATTTTAATCAGAAAAGCATTACTACACTCACTTGTTTTTATATTAGAATAAGGGCTATTTATTACCATCAGCTCAGGAAATGACCCAGTGTGGTCTTGTAAGACAGAATTAATTTGCAATGACTCCAGCTGAAAGTTGGCTGCCTTTTAACTTAATAACTTGAGAACTGTCAGTATCCTTTGAAGTTAATGATAGTTGTAAAGTGCAAATAAAAATTTTCCGAAAGGAAATCAAACTCACCAAGACTAGTAAATGAATGCTCTGTCAGTACAACTATTAATGTGTGTGTGAGGGGGTGGGGTGTTAAGGAGTGGGACAGAGTTTAGAATTTCATTGTTATTTTGTCTTGTTTTGTTTTGGCTTTTGGATTATAGAATATCCAACAAGTTTTCCCCTCGGAAATGAAATTTGAAGCATTTAATAGGCTTCTGGTTGGCAAGTAGAGTATTAGCTGCAAAGATACTTTGTGTGAGCATTTGTGTTGGAAATACTTAAAATGTGAGTGTCACCTCTGGTTTAAATGTATTTGCACAGCAGGACCTCATGAGGTAAATGAATGCACAGTTACTTCAGTCTTTCTGCCAGAGGAGGTGATTTTCTGAATAGGTATATGGATCCCCATTTTAATTAGCTTTTATTTTCTTTAATGAACCAAGCATAAAAGATTTATCAGTATAGAAATAGCAGGCAACTGTTTGTCCAAGTTATGTGAAGTAGCAAATGGGTCATTCCAAGAAATCATCAGGCAACATGTCATGTACGTGTGAAATGCAACCCTTTCTAATTTCAGTCCCAGGCTGTTAGCAGTGTGGAAGCTCTTAATAAAGCTGGAGAAACTTTCTCCCATCGGAGCATCCTGGCCTTTCATTTCAATGATGCCACTCAAAGTTTGTTTCAGCAGGAAGCAGCACTTTTGATTTTTTTTCATGTTGCTCATTTGTGGGTTTATTTCTACTTAATTTGCTGATCCGAAGAGATGCCAGATTGACATCCCTGGGGACTGCAATTTCCTGTTGGTTCCTGTGCAAATGAAGGCAGCAAGCAGGAGCTCCGTGCTTGTTGGATTTCTTGATGATTTTAGGTTTCCAGAGGCAGAAACTTAACACCCTCCTGGAACCTCAGTTGATATCCTCTGCCCACCACTGCCCCCCAAAGACACAACAATCAAGTTAATTTTGTTAATGTTGGGTTGGGAGAAATGAAAGGATTCTTTCTCATGATGACTTTCTCAAATGCGACCTTTTCAGAATTCTAGTGTTTTCTATAATTCAGTGCTTTTAAAATGGCCTGGTTGTAAGAGATATGTGCTTAGTAAAAAATGTAGATCTTCAGATTCTTCCCTTGGAGAGTCTGTTCACTAAGGCCTGAGTGTTGCCCAAGGTTCTGCACTACTAACAAGTATGTCAGGTAGTTCCTATCATCAGGCAAGTTGAGGAAGCGCCCCTCCTGTAGAAATAGGAAGCACAAAGGATCTTAGACTAAAAGCACGGAGTTTAGTATTCTCTTTTACGCTTCTCATTTCTTCATTATGGAGTGTTTATTACTGGAATACACTTAAAAAACATTTAGTGCACTCATAACAACATGGCCGTTGCAGCAGACCATTTCTCTCTTCATAAAATGGAAGTAATAGCTTTCACAGCAATGAAAAACAGCAACAACAATAACAACGACAACAACACTTCCCTAACAACACCACATTCATTTATTTAGTTTAAATACCAGAAATATTTAAAGGCCCCTAAGAAGCCACTGATGGGTAGTTAGAGGCCATCTTCTTTGTGCTTTGTCACTAGCAAAACAAAAATATAAAACACAACTATCCATCTTTTCTTTTTCTTTTTTAAGATTTTATTTATTTATTTGACAGAGAGAGAGCACACAAGCAAGGGGAGTGGCAGGCAGAGGGAGGGGGAGAAGCAGACTCCCTGCTGAGCAGGGAGCCTGATGCAGGGCTCAATCCCAGGACCCTGGGATCATGACCTGAACCGAAGACAGACTCTCAACTGACTGAGCCACCCATGTGCCCCTATCCATCTTTTCTTGAATGTTCATACCATTCAGAGGAATCATGGTTATGGAAGGATACCTTTTCTAAGAGAACTAGGTTTATTTTACTGGGACATGTGGGTATGCTAAGCAGTTTGGACATGTTCTTAGAAAGCACAAGAAAATAAAGTAGCCGCCCTCAACTCCCACCAGACAAAAAGATATCAGAGTCTAAGCACAATTTTAATATGACTGCAAACAACATGCTGATGAGTTTCATAGTAGTAATTTTCTGCCTGTTGTAACTATCTTGGAAAACTTGCCA
The DNA here is from genome assembly GCF_964656455.1 of Halichoerus grypus. NCBI lineage: Eukaryota > Metazoa > Chordata > Mammalia > Carnivora > Phocidae > Halichoerus > Halichoerus grypus. The sequence goes on from NC_135712.1 coordinate 141,508,192, forward strand.
GGACAAGATCATGAGGCATATGATTCTTCTGGAGTAAGACCATGTATTAAAATTCAATCCAACAATAAATTATGAGTCTATCTTATAGTAGGTGATGGATATATATTTAAAATCATTAATCTATCAAAGCTGTAACTCATAACTTTTGATACTCTGATATTATCCTGAGAATTTCATTTAATCTCCCTGGATCATGTGGCTTATAAGACTTTCTTTCACAGCTGCAAAATTACTTGAAAGTTTATCTATCATCATCTTCTCTTATCCAATACATCTCAGAAGCTGTTGATGGTGTCTCATAGTCACTACTGGAGTATAATTCCCAATTCTTGCCTCATCCTGGATCTACTGAAAGATAGCATCAATCCTTAAATATTCAATTGCCTTTCAAGTGAATGATATGTAAAGCATTTGAAGTCTGCTAGGATCTGCACAGAAAGAGACAGGCCAATATATTCTCGTTTCTCCTATTCTAAAATTTCGTCCTAGACAATTCTTGACTTAAAATATGGTCGGAAATGGTTAAAAATGTACTGTTGTTTAGACATTACCAAATTAGGTTGAAGTAGAGCTAAATTGGCATAGATTGGTTGTTTGTGTCTCATTTTGCAAATTAATCCAAAGTTTGTTGTTTACCAGGTATTACTTCAAACTTAGAAATTTTCTTAATGTATATCAGTGTAAAATAAAAGACACATTTTTTTTTAATTTGAGAAATTTGAAAACACTTTCAGATTCCTGTGTCTGCTAAAAAAATATATGAATCGCAACATGAGTTAAAAGCTTCCCTCATTGTCTTTTATTTTGAAGCTTTGCAGATTTCCTTTCAAGTTAATTACTCTGGTTGACCTCTAAAGTAAAGATGCAAAAATGCTACTGTAAGAAATAGTCCAACTTGGGGAAAGAGGCCTGAGTGGCATTTTGGACATGCTTAGATGGTCAACCTCAGCCAAATTTCTAAGAGATTTAGCTTACCTCTGCATGAGGCTACAGAATTTAATATTACTTATCTACTTTTCAAAAAGTTGGAAATGACCTTCATATATAAGAGAAAGGAAATGGCCATATACAGGCAAGATAATCTGGAGACACTTCTTAGAAAGTACAGAATCCTAGATTCTATCCCAGACCTACCCAATAAAAATATCCATGCAGAAGTTTCCAGAATAAATAACCCTGGTGATTCTTATCATTCTGCAAACTTTGGAAACATCTCACTATTACATCTGTAAGGTCAAATTTTATTTATTATATTCTGCTTCTAAAGAATTTGTAATAAGGAAATATTCACAATAATATTTAATGACACAAAAACAGAATATAAAACTATATAGACAGTATAATCAGAATGCATCACAGAAGAAATAAAAGTATCATTATAAAAGCTGGCCTCAGATGTCCTCTTTTCGTTTAGGAAAATACCTGGATGTAATTGGGAAGGCCTAGTGTCTGCTTGAGAGGAGGACCAGCATGAGACAAAGCAAAATCGAAAAGATTCCAGGAAAGTGGCAGGAAGTTTTAGTTCCCTGGGTATCCCTTAGGGCAAGGATAGGTATGTTTAAATGGGAAAGAAAAGGAGACTGAACAAGAGATTCAGACTATAGAGACAAATGATTAACTCTTCAATGAGGTATTACAGATGGTGAGGATAACCAAGACGCAGAGGGCCAGGGATGTCCACTATTGAAAGTTAAACTCTTTGCTGTAGGGTGCAGTCCTGAACCACCGTGTAATCCCCTCCCATGCCCTAACCTTCAGTGCGCATGCTCTGGAGGACTGACGCCAAAAGGCACTGACTGGTACGTCCACAGACACGTTGATGTGAGCAGAGAGAAAAGAACATCAGCAAATCAGAATGACACAGTGTAATAGATGCAAATATGTAGCCATTTCAGTTATCTCCCAAATGTAAGAGTGACACCAGAAACCTAGAAGATCTGGGTAGTCCCACGTAGCTGGCATTTTGGCGGCGCACATGCATGCACACACACAACATGAGAAAGACCTAAAGAATGAATGGCAAGGGGTGCCTGGGTGGCTCAGTCATTGAGCGTCTGCCTTCGGCTCAGGTCATGATCCCAGGGTCCTGGGATAGAGCCCAGCATCGGGCTCCCTGCTCCGCGGGAAGCCTGCTTCTCCCTCTCCCACTCTCCCTGCTTGTGTTCCCTCTCTCGCTGTCTCTCTCTCTGTCAAATGAATAAATAAAATCTTAAAAAAAAAAAAATGAATGAATGGCAAAAGGTAGGAAGTTTATCTCTGCACATTGAGTTAAAAGTAGGATGCATATCTCGTTTTGTTGTTTTCTTCCATCGAGCATATATTACCTATAGAACAATGGGGAAACAGTGATTAAACTCTGGGAAAATAAAGATAATCTTCAGGTGTTTTTCAAAAAAAAGTTCTAAATTTGATAGAGATTAAGCCAAATCTAATACTCATTTTAACTATGCTATTAGTTAACATTTTAGAAAGACCGTTATTGGTCAGTCAATCATAAATACAACCAAATCCCTGGGTTCTACACAAAATGATTTACACTGAACTATTGGGTGATGCATAGATAGAGTCCACTGGTGCAAAGTTGGGGAAAATATTTAATGATTTTATATTCATCTGTACAATTCTTGTTGCTATCAATCATACTTTGATTCATGCCTTCTTTTCCTTCTTTTAAAGATAACTTTTTCCCTATTTAAAGAATAATACTTAGGGACGCCTGGGTGACTCAGTCGTTAAGTGTCTGCCTTCAGCTCAGGTCATGATCCCAGGGCCCTGGGATCAAGCCCCGCATCAGGCTCCCTGCTCAGCGGGGAGCCTGCTTCTCCCTGTCCCACTCCCCCTGCTTGTGTTCCCTTCTCTTGCTGTGTCTCTGTCAAAATAAATAAATAAAATCTTAAAAAAATAAAGAAAGAAAGAATAATACTTATAAAGCAGTATTTTATTTAGCCCCAAACGGGCAGTTTCTGCTGTCGGATAAAGTGAGTTTGAAGGCCACTTCTACCCCTTACTCCTGTGTCACCTTGAGTGTTATTTTCTCTCTCTGCAGTATGTTTATCCATCTGTAAATAGGGATAATGATGCTTTTTATTCCATAAGGCTTTTGTGAGGATTACACGAGTTAATGCGTGTAAAGGGCTTAGCATAATCTGTAACCAATTTTACAAACTACATTAACTGTGATTAGTATTTGTTCATAATAGAAACTTCCGGAAAAATAAAAGCATTCAGAAGGAAACAAATATCATCTAAATTCTTACATTGAAGGCTAGAGGAACTATCATTTTGGTAACTTTTCATTTTTCTTTGTTTAAACAAAAAATACAAAAATGGATCCTCCTCTATGTATGTACAAAAAATACAAAAATGGATCCTCCTCTATGTATTATAATCAAATTGCTAAACTTTATATAAACTAAATAATTTTCTCTGTTATTAAATGTACTTCCAAAACATTATTTCCAGTGGTCACATGCTTTTCCATTTATAAGGAAGCATCATACTTCATTTAAATAATATTGTATTGTTGGATTAGCTATTTTGAAATCATTGATATTTTAAGAAAGCTTCACTGCCTGTTCTTATAACTAAATATTTGTGCATATTCATGATTATTCCCTTAGAATCAATTTTTAGAATTGGAATTGCTGAACAAAATGGTATATTTGTATGTGTTTAATACACGTTTATTATGTATTGCTAAAGTCCTTCCAGAAGGTTTGTGCCAAATATCACTTCTAATCATAAATTAAATACTCTGTAAGCAACAGGCACATTCTTTTTGCCAAAAATTACGGCAGTGACTTTTAATGTTTTTACTTATATTTTATTGAGATTGAAAAAACTGGCTATTTTTTTCTTGTATATTACATGAGTATTTGAATCTTTTAAAGATTATTTTTCTACTTCTTGTCACATTCACTGGAGTGGCATTTATTGAGCACCTACTGCTGTCAGGGACATTGCCTGGGGTGAGGAGTATACAGAGAAGGAAAGCTAAAGTCTATGGTATCTAAGAGGGATGAAGGCTACTGAAATTTGCATGGTTCGTCTGGGGGCCTTGAAGATGCATATTAAACTTTAGAAGCCAAGGGATCCCTCCTAGAACTGCCCTTCTTCCAAGTAAAATGGACCCAAAAAACAGGGAGATGTGACAAGTCCCAGGCAAAGGGAACTAATATTTCTTGAGCATATTTCAATGAGATAAATAACTCCAATTTACCTTATTAAAAACAGTAACTGCTTTCATTTGTTGGACCTGCAAACTGTAACAGGCTCACCCTGATTTTCATCTGTGTTTCTCAACCTTCAGTCTTTTTGACATTTGCAACTGTTGCCATATCTACGTGCTAATTTTCCTTAAATTGAGCTCCTGTGTTTATTTTTTAAAGTTTCATTTAAAAGGAAATTTTCTATTATTGATGGAAAATCACTAATATTTACCACATACAAATATAATAAGAATATACGCTTTCATGTGTACCACCTAAAATCATCACATCCCTTCCCGCTCCTCCCATCTCCCGCCAGAGGCAGAGTGTCCCATGTGGGGAAACATGGCTCCCAACCTTGCTTCCCTAACAGAAAAAACGGAGTCACTAGGGACAGCAGGACAAGACTGTGGGAACTCTGTAAGAACCTGGGACCTCTGTGCTTTCTCCTGTTGGTTTCTTCCTTCTCATTCTCTTCTGCCTGGTTCCCAGGCATAACTGGGGGAGACAACTTTTACAGTATAAAGGGTGTGTGTTCCTGTCAGTGGAGGGGGGAAGGAGAAGAGCTTCAGAGGTTCAGCCACGGCTCGGAGAAGGTGCTCAACATACCTTGTTTAACTTCATTTGAACCGTAAAGGACCAGAGACTCAGAGCATTAAAACTGAACCACGGGCTTCATTCTCTGGGTAATTCAAGGCTGCTTTTTCCATCAGTAGATCCCAGAGGTGGTTGGACAAGCCTGGTGATTTCCATTTACCAACACAGATTAAGCCTGTCTGGCCAGGCTTCGTCTGGTAGCATTCTCTTAATTAAATATAATGACAATTTGAATAAAACTGTGCTTCTTTGAACATTTAAAAAACCCTCACTGTGTCAGCCTCTGTTTGTTATTGTGGGGCATGACAGTTATCTGAAGAGAACCAGCCAGATTTAATCTGACAGCCACAGTCAGGGAAGAGTGCTACCAATCTAATTACCCAGTAATCTAGTCAGAATGAGAGTAATTCTAGGCCTTTCTCAGGCAGCTAATCACATTTCCTGTACATTAGCAGCCACACATGGGGAGCTTTTAGGAACAAGGTTTTTGGTCTGCATGGGTTTTGTGAGCCTCACAGTGGTGTGATTTCTTTGTTGACTTCCCCCAAAGTAGGTTCTTCAGGCTTTTTTTTTTTTTTTTTTCCTGCTCCTTCCTACCTGTCCCTTCATTGCTAAGATGTTCCTAGTTCACCTGCAAGTTCTAAGTTTGACAACCTTGTGACCTTCCTTTCAGAATGCAGCAGCATAAGAGAGGTGAATGCGTGGATCGATTTGCTTATTTTCTGGTGCAGGAACAAATTAAGGAATGCTATGCAATCAGTGGGGTGGGGTAAATGAAAAAGTCATTTTCCTACAAGGAAAGCACCGTTTTTTGTGGGTTTTTTTTTTTTTTTTTTTTTTGCGAACTGTTTTGCATGTCATTTCTCTATTGTGGTAGGCAGTTTTAGAAAGAGGTTTTGTAGAGAAAAAGAGCAAGCGAAAAAAGACAGCAGATAGTCTGTCAGTGGCACTGAATGTCAAGCTCTAGGCAATATCAATAATGCATTATTTCAATAATCAGAATTTTAACAAGGAATGTGAAGACTGGGGAAAAAAAACGGAGGAAAAAGAAAAGTATACCCAGTGAACAGGAGAACTTGTGCCTCCATGTTAATTAATACCCTGCCATACCCTTTCTCTGAAAACCTCCATTTAGGATAATTTCGTATTATTTCTAGAAATCAATATGTTTTTCAAGTGCATTGGTTTCTGACAGGCCAAAATTAAGGTGTCTCTGAAAAATCATTATACCAGCACCAGGTCTCTTTTCTTCTAGTCCTATATTTGGAAAATTCCTCCAACTTTGCATAATCACTACTTGGTCAGTTGGAATCTAAATATTTGAATCTAATAGAGGGGAGTTCCAGTCATCAGTCGGTTTATAATATAGTAATTTTCCCCAAGTTATCCGGGATAAATAGACTTCCCAAATAGCCTCTAGCACTCATAACACATTAGCTGGGAGGCTATAAAAAAGAGGAAATGTGAGTGCTGTGTTAAATGGTTGCGTTATAATCTTGAACAGGTTTCAACCACAGTTTGCACTCTCTCAGCTGAAATTTTTTTGTGGACCTAAAATTGTTTTTATTCCTGTGATTGTGGGAGTGACACAGCCCGAGGGGCTACATCGTCTGGGTGTGCCTCCCTGCCTCCCTGCGCCTCCCTGCTGGGTGCGCCTCCCTGCTGCTGAATCACTGGTAGATTTGGGCCTAGCGTCCGTGAACCTGGAGGCTGGCGTGTCTGGGGCGGGGCATGCAGTCAGATTTCCGAGTCACCGTTGCACTCCTAATTATGTTGTCTCCTCATTTGTTCTAGGTTCAGATTCCGCAAAAACTATTGATATGAGCTGATCTAAGGAGTTCAGTAATACTATAAATAGACCCTAGTTTTGGACTATCACCCAATATAAGCCCCTTATCGCAAGCTCTATAGTTGTTTGACTCTCAAGTGCAGATGAAAGTAGAAAGAGTACCACCTAAGAGTAGTTCATGCTGGCATTTCCATCAGTCCTTCCATGGGTTAGAATGTGTGTTTCAATCCAGATGAAATGTATTCTCTGGGTCACTAATTGAAATGTTTACCAAATAGAAATTATGTTTAAACATGTCAATAGGATGTCGCCTTACTGAACAACTTTCATCTGAGAATGCGAAAACACTTATGGGAAATTATTGCCACGGAGGCTAATCCCCGCAGAAATGTTGCTTAACCACAGCTCACTTCTTACAGAATCAAAATGAGAAAAGAAAAAAAATTATGTTATAGCGATGACTTGTAATGATTCCAGCATCTCTTAGGAGATAATTGGCAGAAATAAAAAGAACAGCAGTTCTTACATTTCTCAAGGCTATTTCTCAATACGAGTTAAAATGATTCAGAGATGCAGGAGATGCACGAAGGAGACTGCATATTAAGAGCTTATCTGAGCAATGAAACCTCTGGGTATTTGCAAATGTGGCCCTCTTTTCTCTGCTTTAAACCCTAGATTTGAATTACGCAAGTGATTGTGACCTGCAAATCAGTATACATTCATTGTTGATTCTTCTGTTCAAATTAATACCTGCTGAATGAGTTGAGCTTTGTGGAAGTTCAGCTTCGTGTCTCATTCATTCTTTGCCAGGGTGTCTGATGCTGTCCAAGGAATGTCCCAGGACAAAAGGGTCTTTATATAAATAACAATAATAAATTCCATTATTGCCATATGTGAATTATCAGCCTGCCCTCGATCAAGTTAGTTTCTGTACAAAGAGTTCTATCGACTTTGAACTTTAGTTAAATCGCGATGAGACAATGATTCCAAATTTTGATCCAGGATAGGGGATCTTCCATTTTACTGTATCATTTTTAATACTCTTTGTTTCCTATCACCTCTGATTTGGTTTCTCTTTTTAAAAAGTCAATTAAGGTAACATGTTTTAGTTTGGAGGCAGTCTACTTTAGGCTTGTGATCATTTTTCTTTCTTACACAATTAAAAATTTCCAAGGGGGCTATTTGGTGTTCTGTAACATGGATGGCATACCTCCCATATTGGCATTGTTCAATGGCTTTGATAATATTAAAAGAATTGGCAATTTGGGTGAATTATTATTGGCCATTATCCAAACCTTCCTGTAAACATAATACAGTCTTTTAAATTTATATTGTCTGTTTACATGATCCTTTGTCATTGCCTAAAATTTGGAAATTCTTGCAAAGCCCTACCTATGCAATCTTGTTGGGCATGCAGTGATATTCTATATTGGTAACAGAATCCTGACGCCCTGAATGAGGTTTCCTTAAATCGGTGCTGTCCAATAGAGTAACCATTTGCCACATGTACCCGTTTAAAGTGAACTTTAAGTTAATTAATTAGCTAGTTAATTAAAATTCGGTTTCTTAGTTGCACTAATCACATTTCAGGTGCTCAATAGCTACATGGAAGTGGTGGCTTCCAGATTGGACACGGCAGGTGTAGAATATTTCTGTCATGGCAGAAAGTACTGGTGGATAGCACTTCCTTAAATACTTGATAAACTTGCAAAAGAGAGTATCTACATTGACTCAGAGGCTGAGAGCAATTGTGGCCATACAGTCCCAGGCTCAGTACCAGAAACAGCAAAGTCAATGAAAGTGGCTGAGACTCTCGGAAGGTCCACACTTGTAATTACACCTCATCATGAATTTGTATTGAAATTAAATGAAATCCTTCAAATGTTCGTTGTATTAAATTCTTTAAAAGGAACAGGGCAAACAGCCACTTGACAGTTCTTTTTATTTCACTGCTCTTAACATGTCACCTAATGACTCCTACAAATATGTCCACTTCTAACTCCTGGTTAAAGTTTCTTAGCAATTATTCCGTTTTCCCTTCATACAAAACCACATCTCCACCATACCAGGCAAGGGCTCATTTCTCCTCCTCCTTTTTCCTTCCTGATTACAGCTTTCTCTTCCCTTCTTTTTAATTCTGTGCCCTTCCCTGCCCTTCCCTTGACCTTCCCTTGCCCTTCTCTTGACCGTTCCTTGCCCTTCCTTTGCCTTTCCCTTCCCTTCCCTTTCTCTTCCCCTCTTCCTACAATTCTGTCTTAATGATATTGTCAGAGGGAAGGAAGGGAGAAGAGTTAAGTGTGTCTTTTAAAGTAGATATTCTATTTTTGGAATCTCCTACTTGGTTCTGGTTAAGTAGAGACACTTTGGGGCAAGTGAGCTATCTTTTGTACTTATCATCCCCCTTCTGAATGTGTATATGTACGTGTGTAGGATTTGGGGGTGGGGGGCAAATATCAGGTTCTACAGTATCTTTCCTCTCTTTTCTATCAAAATGCTAGAACCTGAATGTCCATGAGGCTGTGGTGACCCTTGCCAGGAAGTATCCTAGCTCTCTGCTTGTTCTGCCTAAAAGCTGGCACACATCAAACTCCAAAAAAGACTTGTCTAAGGTTCAAAGTTTTCCCATGAGGCAGTCACAAGGAAAAAGACTAAATGTTCTATCGTCAGGTTTCTAAATAGAGGGGGGACTTCAGGAAGACAAAATGTGCTGGAATAATTTAGTGCACAAATGCACAAAATAAAACAAGTTGTGTTACTCGCTAGTGTCTTTAAAAGCATAGAATTTTCAAGAACTCCGGGTGATTGGGCGTATGTTATACTTTCTCAGGCTGTGTATTCAGAGCAGGAGGTAACCTATTTCAAAAACACGCTTTTACAAACCTGAAAGGTTAAGAGTTGGTGATTTCATAGCACTCTGATACAGGTAAATAATTTTTTAAACTGAATTATTGCCGTATTTTTTAACTGATTACCCTGAAAATATATGAGTTGTTAAATATATTTTTAAAACCCTCAGATCTCTTGTGAATGGCCTGCTGCTTTTTTACTGTCAGCAATATTTAACCCACTGCGGTTCCCAGAGCACGCTGTGCATGTGCTTTCTCTATAACTAGAATGCACTCCTACCTATCAACTATTTTGAGAGCTTGGACTTATCATTCAATTTTGCCCACTTGCTGCATTTGCAATGAAGATCTGCCACCCCCATATTAGCAATCTACTGCTACATAGCAAGTTACCCCAATGCTTAGCAGCTTAAAACAACATTTGTTATCTCAGAGCCCCATTAGGTCTAGAACCTCTGAGTGGCTTAGGTTCTTGGAGCTTCTAAATCATCTTGCAGTAAAGGAAAGCAATTTTGTAGCATTCTTAGCTTTTCCCTAAACATCTCAAAATGTCTATTTTTTTTCTTGTAAAATAAGCTTCTAAGAAATAAACTTGTAAGAAAGCTTATTCCTAGTCACTTCAATACATTAACATGGTCGGAAGAATCTCAGAGAACCCCACAATGTAATCCTTACATCATTCTTATTTTTCAATTGCATTTGAGCTAGTTCATGTCACTGAAATACCCAATACAAAAGAACAAACTGTCTCATTCTTCCCAACTTTAGGAAAATCCCCTATGATGAACCAATGCAAATTCACCACCTGTTTTGAGATATAGAAGGCCTTCTGGTCGAACTTACATGATGACATTGTCGTCATTTCCAGCTTCAGAAATAATTGTGGTTTTTAATAAACATAACTTCTTTGGTCCAAGGCTCTCAAGATCTGTTAGTCTGTTACACACTCATTCAGTCCTTCCCTTCTTATAAACACTACATGTTGCCGTGTTATATTTTTTTACTTTTAATTAATTTTTAATTTATATTTTATTTACTTTTTGAATAGACATTCTCTTCACATGGCAGTAAATGTTCAGACATGTCTCCTTCCACCCCTGACCATCATTAAGACAATTTCTCTCCTGAAGTCTAGGAAATCTTGCTATGTGGCTTCTCCCATTCAGGGTTGTGCAAATGTCATGTGAATTTATCATTACATTACCAACTGTGTCATCAAATTCTAACAGGTGACAATTTAAACTCATAAAAGCACATTCTTAGCATTAGTTTAGCTAGCTGGGCAAGGTAAGTGAGTAAAGTAAATATATGATTTGTGGCCTGTGAAAGTGTATATTACTTGGGTTCTTACAAGTTGTAAGAAAAAAAAGTACTGTCAGGAGTGATGAGCATATTATAAGCATATGTGGGAACTGAGGAAGCATAATGAACATTTTTGGCAGCTGCAAGTCATTCTGGATCTCAGAGATTCCCAGTCTGAAGTGGTTTCTTTCTTTCTTTTTTTTTTAAGATTATTTATTTGAGAGAGAAAGAGAGAGAGAGAAGAGCAAGCAAGGACAGGAGTTGGGGGGAGGGGCAGAGGGAGAGGGAGGAGCAGACTCCTGCTGAGCAGGGAGCCCGATGCGGGGCTCGATCCTGGGACCCCAAGATCATGACCTGAGCCAAAGGCAAATGCTTAACTGAATGAGCCACCCGGGTGCCCCTGAAGTGTTTTTATTTATTTATTTTTGGTTTGGTTTGGTTTGGTTTTTTCTGTTTGTTTATGAGTCAGAAGCTAATAATTTTTATTTATTTTTAATTAATTATTTTTTAAATTCAAGTATAAGTAACATCCCAGTCTGAAATGTTTATGAAACACCTGGACAGGTGGCGATGGCACACTGTCATCCATGAAACCTGGATAAGTCTACTCCCCATATTTTCTTCCACCCAGAAGCAAGTTTTGACTATCTTTTTTTTTTTTTTTTTAATTTTTTTTTTTTTTTAAGATTTTATTTATTTGCGAGAGAGAGAACGAGAGACAGACAGCATGAGAGGGAGTGAGAGGGAGGAGGGTCAGAGGGAGAAGCAGACTCCCCGCCGAGCAGGGAGCCCGATGCGGGACTCGATCCCGGGACTCCAGGATCATGACCTGAGCCGAAGGCAGTCGGTTAACCAACTGAGCCACCCAGGCGCCCTGACTATCTTTTTGTGTGTATTCATATACTCCTAAAAGATAAATTGCTTAAAAATAAATAAATAAATAAATAAATAAATAAATAAATAAAAGATAAATTTCTGAGTGTATCAGTCAGTATGCAATGTGGAAATCCTCTGGGTGGTCTCTCACCAAACCCATGATTATGACCATGGATGCCACAGACTCCAGCTTGAACTCTAGCATAGACTTCTGTGATCAGGGTGGTAGAGTCAAATGGCACAAGACCAGCATTCCTAGACAGAAAAGATCATTCCCCTTGGTCACTTCCCTCAGAAATGGGGTTGTGGTAGGCAAGACAGGCACATAAGCATTTCAGAGATTACTCAGAGGAGAGGGCTTTACATTGTATTTAGTTTAGCATCCTTACATACATGCTATCTGATTTTATTTTGAAGACATTGTCTAAAAGATAAAAAAAAAGAACAAATATTTTCTCATTTTGCAAATAGCGAACACCCAGAAAAGTTAGTGTATTTGAATTTTTTCTGTGAGAGGTCTAGCCAATACTTGCAACCCAAGTACATCAACCACACCCTTGCTTTTTCTACTTGAAATGAGAGTTCCATTATGGCAGACAAAGTGTCAATTATATGTAGGGTTTGACAAGGTATTTGCCCAGTGGACAAATGAATCGAATTAGACAAGACAATTTAATTACTGAGTAAGAAACTGCTTAAGTTATTAAAAGGCAGCACAAAAGTTGTCTTTCAGGTATGTTAGCTAAAAGTGTCCATTTTATTAAAACTATACTCTTGTGAGATTTTCTAATCCTTCAGTAAATCTAGTGGTCTTAACTGCATTTCAGAAATTTATTAGACATCGTGTTGTGTTTAGGAATGGTAGTTTATTCACCAGGGTATAAATACAATTTATTTTATAGAACCTGAAGCCTTGATATGGTTCTATACTCCAGGATAAATCCCAACTACCTTAGTTGTTGCTTTCTTTTGATATTGCCTTTTAAAAAATCAAATCAATTTATTACAGTATCAAACCAATAGGCTATCAAGCTGTCACATGAAAAGCTATGAGACTCACTTAATAATAAGCTCTTTGGCACAAAAACAAATGCTTCCGCTGCCTTCAGAGACTACTGATGCCAGGGTATGGAAATCAGAATAGGGCTCTTGCTTAGGCCTCCATTTGGCTTGAGAAGACTGATACATGTAAGACACAACACTAGGGGTGTTGAATGTGATTATTATTCTTTAAACGTGAAAAAGTAGATTTTGGCACAACTGAAGAAAACTTTACTAAAGTCACATGTCATGATAAATATAGAGGTGAAGTTTCACCTATGTGAAAAACCAGAAATTAAGCAAAAAATTCACTTTGATGTATGTTAGCTATCAAAAGTAATAAAACACACACATACAAGTGCACACGTGCAAAGATATATACAAATTTTGACTGAAAGTTGGTTAATTTTAAGCACTGTTAGTCCTAAAGTAGTAATATTTTGCACTATCCTAAATAGGATTTCAGCATATTTTTCACCCAGGACTGCAGTGATATAAACCCTACTGACTACTTAGCAATGACAGGAGGGGTCATTGGTAGTGTAGCAAAATCTAATTCAATTCAGTTCTACATACAAGTTACCATGTCTCATATCAGGATTTTGAATACATTCTAGAAATAAGCAGTATAATTCCACTTAGAGTACTTCCTTATTATAGATTTTTCAAAAGTAAATGATAATTTTTATCATTTTTTAAGCCAACTTAAAAACCTACTCTAAATTCCACATGGGAGTAAAATCATATGGTATTTGTCTTTCTCTGACTGACTTATTTCGCTTAGCATAATACCCTCTAGTTCCATCCATGTCATTGCAAATGGCAAGATTTCACAAAACAGATGAAATAGGGAAGGGAAGGAAAAATAAAATAAGACAAAAACAGAGAGGAAGGCAAATCATAAGAGATTCTTAACTCTAGGAAACAAACTGAGGGTTGCTGGAGGGAGGTGGGTAGGGCGATGGGGTAACTGGGTGATGGGCATTAAGGAGGGCACTTGAAGTAATGAGCACTGGATGTTGTATGCAACTGACGAATCACTAAACTGTACCTCTGAAGCTAATAATATAGTATTTGTTAATTAAATTGAATTTAAATTAAAAAATTAAAAAAAATCTTACTCTAGCACACTCCTACCCAAACATACACAAATAAGTAACTATATTCTCCTCCTTTAGTTTAGATACTGACTGGCCATAAAATTCTGGAGACAGTAGAAAATCCCCCCTTTTTGATGATAACGGTAGTCAGAAGATATCTTTGATCCCAAACAATTGAAAAGTGTAGAAATTTCAATGTTTTGCCAAATTCCCAACACCTTCCTAAAATATCAGAAACACATAACGATGAATGCTGTCATATTTTTCTCAGCTGCAATGCCATCCTGTTTTTCACAAATATAAATTCTTGTATTAATAAAAACATTCTACTGAAACTTCTAAATTTTTCCACAACCTCATATTCTTGTAGGGAGTTGGGAGATGAAGTAAAGAGAGAGACAAAAACCCATATAAATGGAAGTTATTTAAGATATCACCAGGGTGCTCATCAAAATGTATGGAACCCAGATAAACACTGAGGATTAGATAAGAAAACCAATAAAATTTTAAAATTTCTATGCCTACCTTCAACCATTTAATATGTAATCACAAGTCAGTGGTTTTAGGATCCCTACCAGTGACCTTACAATTATATGCCTGATATTTAATTGAGGAAGAGTTCATTAAGAGGCTGTGGCAGAATTTTATTGCTCATATATGTAGAATAAGAGACAAAATAAAGATTTCCCAAAGAAAGTTCTTTTGGGAAGCGTCTAGATCAACTCATGAAAAAAGTGATTCATGGTGTTTGAATAGGCACAATATTTGGAATTTTGTTTCTCAAACATTTTTCAGGTCTGTTTTAAGACAGAAGCCCTCTAAATCTCAGAGGTTCCAAGAAATCTCCTTACCAAACCCCATGTTTTCTTGTGAATTTGTGAACTCTAAGGAAATGCAGACTTCATAGTATTAATTTTCTGCTCCTAGAGGCTGACCTCTAAAACTCAGAGCCTGTTTTATTCTCTTTGGACTGAACATACATGAAAGTTAGAAGAGAGGGCGCCTGGGTGGCTCAGTTAAGCGTCTGCCTTCAGCTCAGGTCATGATCCCAGAGTCCTGGGATCAAGTCCCACGTCGGGCTCCCTGCTCAGCGGGGAGTCTGCCTCTCTCTCTGCCTCCTTGCTTGTGCTCTCTCTCTCTCACTCTCTCTCTCTCAAATAAATAAAACCTAAAAAAAAAAAAAAAAAGAAAGGAGAGAGAATTTGTAGAAGCAAAGAAATGGCTAGCAGCAGGATTTATGTAGGCGGCCATGTGGACTGGAAATCACCTTCTAAAGTCAAATTCCAGATGAAGGAGTGGATTAAGATATCAAATATTTGGAGATACTAGTTAGAAAAGATTTAGTACCCAGAAAAATAAAAAGAAAAGTCCTCATAAAGAAATACTTTACTTGTTAATGTTTGCTTAGAAATCTTTGTGGTAATGGCATTATGGCAAAGTTTTAGGTCCATACAAACCTAGTGTTTAATTCCAGATGTGTTGCCCATTACCTATGAGATCTCAGATAAGCTACTTAAAGTTTTTGAGTGGCATGCCCTTGACTGAATAATTGGGATAAGTATGTGTACATTGCATGGTTATTTTGAGGGCTACAGGTATTGAATAGCAAATTTTAATGTAAAACCTGGAAAATATTAAGTTACAACTACTATGACTTCTCCTTTTTTATCCTTATCATCATCATCATCATCATCATCATCGGAGATGCACAATTCTGTTTAAAATCTAAAAGATGATATAGAGCTGAAGGCAGCCATGTCTGAAGTGTGTTTAACTACCTAAGCCAGAGATGCAATAATTTCAGGATTAATACTGTTTACATCCAGCTAAAAGATTCTAAGCCAGGACCAGGAAGAGGATATGTATTTATGGGCTTCTAGGTGGTAAGAGTCTTTGTGCACAAACCTTAATTAACAGAATCATCCTTCACGCTAGTAACACTTTCACTGTGGTATTGGCCCATATCTTTTGGGGGAATACTTTTTCACCAATAAGCCCCGCAGCTACTCCTTAAACCACCAATAGCAAACACCATTATATATCTCTACTTCAGTCACAGTTCTGCTTTTCATGACTTTGCCACCAGTCAAGATTCTTGACCACAGTACCATGCTTGGGAAGGTCTAATGTTTTCCACAGGACAGAAATTTTTCAGTCCTCAACTTCAAGGTCAGCTTTGTAAAGCCACATTTTTAGTGTCTTCATAAACCTTGTTATAATTCACTCATTCAGCCATATTTACTGTTCTGTGCTCAAGAATTCATAAGGACGTAGTGTTTTGCATCCCTCCTGAGTGGTCTTCTTCCCCACGTTGCCTCCCTGCAAGAAGGGAGACTGGCAGTGCGTCAGTGTGCAGGTGCCACTTAGCTGGTACCTCTGCCCCGCCCCACTTTTTAACAGCTGCCAGTGTAGACACAAGGTTGAAAAGAAAGGATAGGAAAGATTGACAGAAAAGGCACTGTGTATAATCCCAATTCCGATTGTTTTAAAGCCATTCTTTCCCTAAAGATTTATTTATTTGAGAGCAAGAGAGAGAGAGAGCATGAGCGGGGGAGGGGGCAGAGGGAGAGGGAGAAACAGATTCCCCACTGAGCAGGGAGCCAGATGCCAGACTGGATCCCAGGAGCCTGGGATCACGACCTGAGCCGAAGGCAGACACTTAACCGACTGAGCCACCCAGGCACCCTAAACCCATTTTTAAAGTGACAAAACTGGGGCATAGTAAGGGAAGAATTTGGTGATGGAAGAATCTAGTTTTCTAACTCTTTAGTGACATATAGTAAATATAGAGCCACAAGCTCATATGCCTTCAGGGTCCGCCATGATTATTGGCCACAAAGTTTTCACATGGACACTGTAGCAAATTAGAGAGTGTATCCTGGAGAATAGGGGAACACCACTACTTATGTACAGCTATAAGGTGTCCTGAGATGTGGGAACATGGGCTACATATGACCACATCTTCTGATTTTCAAGAAAAGCCAAAACACAGATTGGTGTGTGTGTATGTGTGTATGTGCGTGCACATGTGTGCGCACGTGTGTGTGTGTGTGTGTGTGTGATATGTGAACATTAGCAACTATTTTTTAAGGTGGTACTCACCAAAACCTGGCCTCATGGACCTCAGAAGATTAGGGTGCTGCCTCTAGATCCATATACTTTTCTTCATGTGGCATTTATACTGTAGCCCTCTTGTTTTATTCCATAGCCTTTCCCTCACACTCTTTCTCCCTCAGTGTCTTCATCTGTGAAATAGGGATAAGAGCATTTGTTTTTCTGCCTCCAAAAGATCAAAGATCATGGCGCATGTGAAGATTAATGAGGTCATTTGGTTAAGTGTTTCTTGCTGGGTGGAAGAACGATGGCTTATGAATACTAATAGCACTTGAATCATGTGAGCTTTCATGGAAAGAGAGTTGGACCATTTAGCTCCCCGTCTGCAGGGAGTTATAAAGAGGGAACCAGGGAGGGAGAAGCTGAAATTATTTCTTCACGACTGTCTCCTGTGGTGAACTGTGAAGGGGCATTGGGAATGCTGCGAGATTGTCTGCCTGATACTACAGACTCTGTATGCAATGCAATCTGGAAGAGAGCAAGACCCTCACTATGTGAGTTTGTGAAATTTTACCTGTTGGAGAAGGGTGAGCAGGTGTGGATCGGAAATAACATTTTAACTATCTACCTAAGGACCTGGCTCACAACCCATTCTTATGTTCTAATCAAACTGTCTTTTTACCACCGGCCTCTCACCCTCCCTAGTATGTTAGTTAGGGTAGGCTAACTATTGAAACGTACCTGACATATTATTATCTTAACCCAATAGCAGTGCATTTCTTTCTCAGATACTCTTGGTTTGTGAGTGACATTTCATATAATAATTCAGAAAACCATGCCTCTTCCATGCTATGGCTCCGTCATGCTCTGGGCCTCCCCATTAGCAGACAAATGGGCTAAGAACACAGTGAATTACATATGGAAGATCACTACGAGCCAAGTGTGGAAGTAAGACACGCCATTTTGGCTCCCATTCCCTTGGCTAGAACTCAGTCGCACTGCCACACAAGACAGGCTGGGAAGTGGAGTCAAGTTTGCCCCAGGAAGAGAAAATCATTTTGATCAGCCAGTGGTCACTGCCAAGCCTGACATGTTTCATACATTTGTCCTTACATTTTATCATCTGTTAGATATATGGTTGATTTCTTTAACATAAGACACTGAAGATAGACTTTGCTATTCCCTTTACTCTGTTGCATCTCTGTAGGCAGCATGCTAGTTTCTTGGTTTTCTGGTAAACATTTTGTACAGTATTTTGAAGGCTTGGTTTTGTTTTCTTTTAACCTTTCTGTTCCTTCCATATACTAAATACATCATTCTCCATGTTACTGCTTTGAAGGGAGATTTCTTCTCCACTGACTGTTGAGAGTGTTTAAGTTTGAATACCTTTGTTGTCTGTAAGAATTGACAGTGACTAACGTAGCCTGTTATTGTCTATGATTTCCTTAGCTATGGCTCCTGGTGGAAATTTTTGATTCCTGGGTACAAATCCAAAAATATGTTTATTTTTAGTTTTTGATTCTGAAACTGTTATGGGGGCAGCGTTTCCTTTGGAGTGATGTGTAACATAAAAATAAAATGATTAAGTATTGTGAAATTATACAGTGACTTTGATTAGTGCAGGCAGTCAATACTAATCAATGCACACAAAACAATACAAATGATCTTCATCTTTTAGCACAACATTTTATAAGGTGTGACTGTTAATGGTTGATAAATAAGGGAAAAGATTCATACATATCCACCCAAGCTTGTGCTTGTCGTGAGAATTGGCAATCTATGAAGAACATAGGCTTATTTAATCTTTGACAGAATCTCTGTTCAAAAATCCATGAAAATGGGCGGCACCTGGGTGGCTCAGTCGTTAAGCATCTGCCTTTGGCTTAGGTCATGATCCCAGAATCCTGGGATCGAGCCCCACATCAGGCTCCCTGGTCAGCAGGAAGCCTGCTTCTCCCTCTCCCACTCTCCTTGCTTGCATTCCTTCTCTCACTGTGTCTCTCTCTGTCAAATAAATAAAGTCTTTAAAAAAAAATCCATGGAAATGGAAGCTTTAAGATACTAAAATGTAAATAAGTGACAAAAAATACCCTATAATAATTATCTATCTCTATACAGTGGAGTATAATGGCTAAGAGCTCTATAGCCAGACTTCCCAGACTTGAATCTGAAACACACTAACTCTTGTCTGTGATTCTCGGCAAGTTAATTCTGAAACTCCATTTCCTCTTCTGTAAAAAGAAGACAGTAACAGAAATAGAGCTAATTATGTCATGAGGATCAATCAGATGATGATTGTGAAGAGTTTATGACAATTCATGGCAAGTCAAAAGCATTTGATAAGCCACAGAGAAGACAAGCATCTTCTTACAAAGAAAAATGGTTTAAAACAATGCTTAAATGCTGTGGGCATAGCAGTCTCCTGAATATCTGTTAGTATGGAGATTCTGGTACAGTAGGTCCGTCATGGAACCTGATATTCTGCATTTCTTAAAGTTTCTAGATTATATTCGTTTTGCTGGTCCATGGAACACACTTTGAATATAAAGGAGCCAAACTTTATAGTTATATCCCTATGTTAGTCTTGGGTTATCAGTTGTTTATCTATTGAATGTGGTGATGTGATTCATGGCAGATGATGGGAAAGACTTCTTCATGATACAAAATATCTGAAAAGCTTCCATAAGTGATTATGATCCAAGACATGATGTTGAACCAGATGTCTAAGGAACAAAAGAAATAATCCAAAATTTCATTCGTGTTGTATTTTGTGTGCTGTGCTTTGTGTCTGAGGCCAGTGTGCCCGAGCTTTCAAATCTGGGTCATCTGTTCATTGAGCTCTTAGTCACAACACTCTACTGCCTTTGGATAGAAAACTATTACAGAATATTTCTTGTCCTGTGTTTACATTTTAATATCTTGAAGCTTTGTATTTTCATAAATTATTAAACAGAAGCTTTGTCAAAGGTTAATTAAGTCTATGAATTACTATGGCCCAGGAATGTGGTCTTAAGGGCCAATGACATAAGGTTGATATGCTTCAATATTAATGAGACTTTTTGATATTCTGATTTATTTGCTGTTTGTTTTTAACATGATCTCTTTGAGCTGCTATCTGCCATGATTGTTCTGTCATTATTTCTTTACTATGCTGAAGAAAAAAGTAGAAATTTAAATGGAAGACAATAATTGGTTCTTAAGTTGTCTAGCCTTTTTTGGCTTATGTTTCCGATAAAGCTTGTTGCATCTCTTTTTCAAAGCAGTATCTTGGGATTCCTGCTAGATTACTTAATTTAGGTCACTATTGTTTCCATTAATATCATCTATATTTTCCCCTTACATACATTTCCTGCTTAATGTATATCATGGTAAAAATTCTATATTATCTGGATTTTGAATCCTTTAATTTTTGTTGATCATCTTCTAAATATTGCTTTATTTTTCTCCTCCTTTAGAGTAAACCTATCTTTATTTTAATGGAGTTTTATGGCTGAGTTAAGATTTTGGGTACTGTTGCCAATGGCCTGGGGCTGGGTTTTGAAGATGCAAGGTTGGATTCCCACTTTTCCCTTTGTTGTCCTTGCATCTGTCCTTCTGCTAAATGTCCATAAGGAATGGTACAATGCTTATAACTCAGAGAGGTGGTTGAGGAAGCTCCCATAGTTTAGAACCCTTGGCACCCACCTTACCAAAATTGCAGCCCCTACTACTTACCACAATGTACCAAAGCTACTGTGCACCCTCAATGCACATATTTTCAGATTGGAGAAAAAAAGATATGTAATAAGTGTGATTATAATTAGTCATATATTTATAAATATTATATATATATACATATATATATCTGAAAATTTATGAAGTCATGACACTTTCAGGATTGAAAGCATTGAAGGAACCTATTTACACACTTTGAAATCTCCTAATGTTTTCAATGAAAGTGCTAATTTATATTACCTATTTCTAAGCCCTGGAAAGAAGGGAATGTGAAAATTAAATGACAATAAATAAATGTTTTATTTTTTCTAGAAAAATAGTCAATGCCGTATATGTATTAACCAGCCCATTTCAAATGTATACCATAGAGGATACCCAGATTTTTGTGGTAAAAAATTGACAGTTAAAAACAAGTAGGCATTCCTAAATTGCCCGAAGTTAATGACAGAGCCAAGCTGTCAATGCAAACTGCAAACACACAAAATGCCACCACTACGGGGAAATGGGGATCAGAAGTGGATGCTTCATGCCCTAAAGTTTTCTGAGCATACTAATTATTTGTTGGCTGTGCCCATCTCCAAATAATTGTTATCTTTGAATTCTGCCCATGTGATTCATCTCCCTTCTATTTAACTGCCCCCCAGAGATTTTCTCTCCATGGGAACCTAGGAATAAAAGATACAGAAATAAGAGGGAGGTGATCCACCGATGGGTTGTTCATATAAAGCTTGTACTGCTAGGGCACCATCTTTAAATTTTATTTGTTAATATAAACGATATAAAACATCTGGTCCTTCCGAGAATATCTTTAGTTGTGAATATAAATCTGAGCTAGTTTTAATGAGTGTCTGGGGTTTATATTAGTGTAAGTTTGTTATCTACCAAGATGGAAGACAGTGAAGTCCTTGGAGGCAGAGGTTCCTGCCTGATGGGTAGTTCTTTGGAGACAAAAGCTGTGCCTCATTTTCTGTAACAGCCTAGGTCATACAATGCCTCTCATAGAGTAGGAACTCAAAAAATGTGTATTGAATTAATGTTGTCTCTCCACCCTTTCCCCCTGTGACTTACAATGTAATAAACAAAAAAAGACTTAGTGTTTTAAATCACCCCCATGAACATTTCATGAGAGAGATATTTAATTCCTATCATATCCTATGAAATGAACAAATGACCAGTAACTCCTAAAAATTCCTTAGTAGCAATGTTAACATATCTAACAACTGTAATTAAGTTTTTGTGGGTTTTTTTGTTTTTGTTTTTGTTTGTTTGTTTGTTTTTTACATAATGATGACTTCTCTGGATTATCAGTAATGCCATTTTGGGTCATATGAAGACAGAACAATTTTCTATACTTTTTATTATTAAAGTGGCCATGAAGCCATATTTGTGGCCTTTAGTGAAGTTTTTTTCTGATTTTCCTAATAATTTGATGACTTCCTGCCAAAAGGGACAAAAAGTTCTTTTAGGGAGTCTGGAATAGTACAATAGCATTGAGGAGTCAGTTAGTCACCAGAGGCAAGAGGCAGTTTCTGGAAATAAAAGGAGATCTATACTATAACAACTCAAGTGAATGGTCTGACCACACCAGGCATCGGTGGGAAGCTCCTCAAAATCTATCATGACCAGTGATATCCATAGGTTATTTCTTTTTTTAAAAAATATATCAGATAAAAAGATTAATAAGTTTTGGTTAGCTCATATGTTCCTTGAGAGCAAGTCTTTGTTGGTTTCCCAACAAGTGTGAGTATTGGTGTTCCCAGTGCGAGTTCTCCAGTAGCTGGAGGAGCAGGAGCTCAATAAATATTTTAGATGAATGAATAGATTAATTACTCAACTGGATAATGTCTGTGCTTCAGGTTCCTAATTTTGATAAAATTTTTAAAATAAAATCTGTTAAAAGTTTTCTACTAAATACTGCAATTGGGTTGATGTATAAGTGAGAATGAACCCCTTGAAAATGGTGAAATTTTCTAGTACTCACTCCGACAATGAGTTTCCCTATGTTTAAGATAGGAAGAGGATAATGTCTCTAGTTTGCATCCAGAAATGTGATATTTAAGGGAATTGGATGCCAAGTACATCTGTTCATCAAGGTTACTCTTAGCCTGTATATATTTATATGACTTGTCATTGTTCTCCAAAGTTGAGACAATGGTTCTTTTTAAATATGTTAGATCAACCCAGTGGAATAGGGATGATAAAGCATTATTCAGGGAAATAGGACGGAGTCAAGAAAATCTCACTTAACCAAACATCAACTTGATAATAGGTTTAAATAAAAAGAAAATAGCTTGTTTCTTTGGAGCCTTAGATGTTAGAAGATACTTAAATTCTTTGAATATTAACCCTGTTAATGGAAGCCCAGTTGTATATATGGATTGAAGCATAGTTTAGCACATTTCTAGGTTAATGGGGTTTATTTCTGAACACCAAATAGGAAAGAGCTCATAGAGGCCACATTTACAATCATTGTGGATTTCTGCATAATGCAAGAACCCGTTGGGGGGAGAAAAAAAGAGAGAAGGAAAGAAAAGTGCTTATTTAAGCTGGCTAGAGGAAAAAGAAAGGAATAGTATTTAAAGCCCAAGTATGAGTAGGAGGAGTAGAAGTAATGGTGAAGAATAATGCTTAGTGAAAATAACCTGGTTCTTTAGGTAATACCAGCTAAAGAAATGCATATAATAACTGGTGAAGACCCTCATAACCAGAATAAGGCATTTCTATTCTCCTAGAAACCAGTTCTTACCAGATTTCTGGTAAGATAAATGCCAGGAGATAAATATTTACCTATTATTCTGCATGTGGAAGGCTGGGTGGATCGAACCTTTTCTTTGCTATTTTTATTGGGATCTTATTAACACGAGACCACTGAAGAACAAATAAATTCTACATAGCCTCAGAGGAAAATACAACCCATTATATATCAGTGACTCGTGTCATAATTGAATTCTGTCATTTTTTTCTTGTAAGACATTATTATGTTTTGAAAGTAAAATAGTTTACATATTTCAACCTTAGGTAGATTTAATGATTCTAACATTTTACACCAAAGAAATATTTCAATAATTTAGGATTCTTTTTCCTTCTCTCCTTCCCAATTCCTGTCCCTCCCAGCTTAAAATAGTCAGTTTGTCAGGAATGATATCATGAACATAAACATTCTGATAATAGCCTCTTCTATGCAAACAAAACTGATGATAGGATAAACAGTTGCTCTAAATAAGTAAGCACTAAGTTCTCTGTTTCTCTTTGGGGTTTTATAACTTACTCAGAACCCATTTCATTTTGAGGACAGCTTGTTGGTCACCGGTTAAAAACAGTTTGATCTTTTTCATTTCAAACGTTTTATATGCTCCAAAAAGAAAAAAAAATTATTATTATTATTTTTAAAGATTTTATTTATTTATTTGACAGAGAGAGACACAGCGAGAGAGGGAACACAAGCAGGGGGAGTGGGAGAGGGAGAAGCAGGCTTCCCATGGAGCAGGGAGCCCGATGCGGGGCTCGATCTCAGGACCCTGGGATCATGACCTGAGCTGAAGGTAGACGCTTAACGACTGAGCCACCCAGGCGCCCCAAGGAAAAAGAAAAATATTAGTTATTCACTCCTATCTGGTACTGTGGTCGGGATTCTATATGAAAGTTTCCAACTGTGTGGTACAGATAAAGTTTCTAATCTTAATTAAATACCAGTGCCATTATCTGAAAGTACCAGTTCATATCTAATGTTTAATAAGATTCCCTTCAATGGCTCCACATCTCACTCAGAGTAAAAGCCAGACTTTAAACTAATTGACAAGGCCTTAGAATATTTATTGCTGCTCTCTAGTTCACACTCTCCTCATCTCTCCTACCCTTTTCCCTTACTTACTCTGTTACATTTCTTCTGGGTTCTCTGCTGTTTGGGGAGCTCCAGAGGCATATTCGGGTATCAGAGCTTGTGCACATGGCATTTCCTCTTCCTGGATTGGTATTCTCCCAAATTTTTGCTTCCTTATCTCTTTAAAGTGTTTGTTCAAATGTCACCTTCTCCAAAGGAATTTCCTGAATACCCCATTGAAAATTATATCACCCTTATCTCAGTACTTCCTGTCCTCATCTCCACATTATTTTTCCTCATACTGCTTACAATATATTAAGTAATTCACTTTTTTGATTGTTTATTTCTACCCACTAGAGTGAAACTTCACTGAGGGAAGGGATCTTTGGGATTGTCACGGCTATATGCCCAGGGCACAGAACCGTCCCTGGCACCTAGGGGGTGTTCAGCATTTGTTTACTGAATGAATACATGCATATTTATTGCATTTTATATTTTCACAAGTCTCTTGAACATTTTCACTATGTCAGTAGAAATGTGTGTCTTGGGGTTCTAGAATCTTGCGTGGCAAATAGGTGGAATAGAGAAAAAGGTGACTCTTTTCTATACTTGCATGGAAAGGAATGTCACACAATTGAGTGTGATTATGTAAAGCCAGTATTATCTTTTAATCATTCTCTCTATTAGTTGAATATTAATATAATTGAACATATGTCATTTGCCTCATCGGCATTCATTTCATAACTTTTTTTATTAATAGCTATATAAACCTGCCAAGAGAACATATTTTTTTTCAAATTGGTTATTTTGTATAGAAATAGTTTTAAACTGTATTTAGTGTTATTGTACAAGTAGGAATTAGACCATCATAAATATTAATTATTAGCCCTCAAAAGATTCTTTTGCTTTGCAGTTCAATCATTTACTTAAGCCCTACTGATCTGTTCAATTTAATAATCTACTAAGATCAGGGATTATCCCACTGGCACTGAACAGGGAAAATAAGAATGAAAAAAGTTTTACTGCCCTATCTTTGTACTCAGCCAGTTGTTGAAATTATCTGGATGTGTAAATTAATATTTAACCAAATCTTTTTTCTGCCTCAAAAAACCTGGGGAATAATGTGCTTGTTCCCTCACTCCCAAAGAAATTGGTGGAAAACATTGGTGATGAATGAATGAGGTCTGGCTTTTGGTATGTGATGGAATATACTTTTAAAAAATAGAGCTCTCTACCTATTATCAGGTTGACACTGACATAGGTTGGGAAATACCTATTTTTCTTTGGTAAGAATCCATCATTTATCATATTTAACTCTCAGAGATTTTATAATCTATCCTATAGGTTCTGAACATGTGGTCCCTAGCCCAACAACATCAGTATTACTTGTGAACTTGTTTGAAATGTAAATTCAGACTTCTGAATCAGAAACTCTGAGAGTGGGGCCCAATCACCCAAGATAATTTTTTTTTTTTTTTTTTTTTTTTTTAAAGATTTTATTTGACAGCGAGAGACATAGAGAGGGAACACAAGCAGGGGGAGTGGGAGAGGGAGAAGCAGGCTTCCTCCAAGATAATTTTTTTTTTAACAAGGCTTCGAGGTGATTTGATGCAAATAGTTGAGAAATGATGATTGATGCTATTCTAGTAAATATGCATAGAGCCGATATTTTATATGATACGTTATGTGTTATGGTGTAAGGCAAAGATGTGAAATACACACTTTCTGTCATAGAAGAAATTATGCTGAAAATACTAACTGGCAAGACTCTGAAGAAAACTCTTCTGCAGCAACACTCTAGTAGCACACATTACCATTATCGATGCATATCTGCAGCTTTAACATGGTCTTTCTCTGGTCTTTGGTTTTGCTTTTATCTGCAGAATTCTGTATACTTCTATTTGTCCATTTAAATTTGTAGGATAAAAGGTAAAAATGTACAAATTAAACATAAAACCTTCAGCAATCCACTAAGGATAGCAAATCATATTCATGAAAAACTGTAACACAAAACAAAAGAAGTAAACAAAAGAAGTGTTCTTTTTAAGTCACGTATATATAAATTTCAACTCAGGAAATAGGACAAAGAGTAACCTACCAGAATCAGGGTAGCAGATGCCCCACAAGACACCTCCTTTATTATTTCTGAGCTACGCAATTAGCCACCTATTCAGTGTCTCTGATGTCATTCTCATTATAAACCATAGTGTTTGATATCATATCAATCAGCATTCAGACAGAAAAAGAAAATTATTCTAGGTATTTCAGACTAAGAATCTTTAACACAAGAATTCTTTGCCAAAAAATTAGTTTAAAAAAAAAAGCAAAGAAACTTAGGACTGCAGGGGGTAAAGTAACTCAGAGATCAGTAATAGCAACAAAGTGCTACTACCCCTCAGGCTGGCCAAACAAAACTGAGGACGGGGTGTTAGCAGGTAACACTTACCTGTAGCTGTGCTGCAAGACTCTGCTACTGTTGAAACCGCCACCAGTCCCCCTGTGAGAGCAGCCAGTTGTACCTGCTGGCCCAGGCTGGCCCTGCCATTTCAGGCAATAGTGCCGGGGCTAGCCACTGACTGGGAGCTGCTGAAGGTCATTGGAAACTATAGCTGGCCACTGATGCTGGTGACCCCTACAGAGGCCACAAGAGAGAAAGCGCTTTCCTTCTTCCTATCTTCCAGCCTCCCACTAGTTCTTGGCATTGGCAGACCCAACCGGAAGTCAGCTGGGAAATCCAGGAAATGTAGTTTTCAGGGTCTCAGCACCTGGGATACAGATGAATACACAATGAAGCTGCAAGAAAGGGGGCAAATGACCTGCACAGGCATGAGGACACATCATAAAACAATCAGAAGTCAGAATGTCAGAGCCTAAGTGATCCTTGGCATTCCACCTGCAATTTTTTTTCAAATATTCTTCAGTTATGGAACTGAAGTTTGGAAAGCAAATAAGTTCATTATAAAATGGAGGCAACGTGGTAGCAGGGAGTGGTGTTGGGGCATTAAATCCCTAGCTGTTTGGAGTACTACTGGGGTACTGCTGTGCCCCATCTGCTTCCCCTCTGCCAGGTTAGTCGCTCAACCCTAGTTGCTGGAGTGTTGGTTGCTACTGGCCTACAACTGCCCTGTTCTCCTGAGAATTTCCTTAGGCTGCAAGGAGTTGTCTCACACACTCTGGGGGAGCCTGCTGCGGTGATCACTTGATATGGAAGTATGAAAGGCCATCTCCCTTGTCTCAAACCTACGGTGGGGAATATGCTGCAGAGCCCTCCATGGAAGAGACCAAGGCTGGACTTCACCTGAGACTACATGTTTGCTCAGTGCTTCATGATTCTCTCCCATGCTTCCCTTTCCTTGACTCGCCCCTCAGTAAGCCATATGCACTTGGACCTCTCTCTCTCTTAGGCCCTGCTCCTGGCGACACCAACCTAAGACACCACCCATATCCTTTTTTTTTCACCCCTTGTCTTTGAGCCTCACATGAGTTGCCTCATTGTACTGTGGACAAAATTGGGTCGCACAAAGCCATCTATCTAAGTGCCTTGTCCAAGGTCATGTTGCTTGTTGGGAATAAACCTAGTGTTCTCACCCTAGAGTCACTATAGTGACTGACCCTAGTAGTCAGTGTTGCTAAGCTCAGCAAAATAAAAGAAATTCAGGACCACTTTTACTGTCTTTGTAATTTCCCTTGGTACCTACTAAAATGGGAGTCCAAAGCAGGCGGTAGATAAAAATTAACAGTTTGAGAACAGAGATCTCACTGGAGTATTAGATTAATGACTCCCAGACCATTATGAGGGCTCCATGGGTGATTCGTTAAGCTTTTGGCATGATTCTAGATTCTTCCCTCATTCCACTTTCTTCGTCCTTTTTAATTTCCTTCCCACACTCAGCACTAGTGTCTTTGTTTTTATTTTTGAAACCACCCATCCAAAGGAAGAAGGACTAGCTTCTTATTGGAGCTGACTGAACACATCAGTATCCATATAGCATTGTTGAACTTTGACTCCACTGGCAAGTACCCTTTCATAGAATCATGCCTAGCTGTCTTTCTGAAGACATTCTGCCTTGGTGTTCTTTGCCAAGCTTCAAATTACAGTGTTTTATATAAAGCTGCCATTTGGCAGGGTATTTTTGTTTTGTTTTGCCAGTTTCTGATCTTTTTAACACAGAGTGACCATGAAGTCACACTTTGTAATTGTTGATTGGTCTCTGGTGATGATCGAAAACTTTCATACATAGCAAATAATATTTAATATATTGCCAACTGCACATGAGGCAGAAAGGGACTTTATTATGGGTTGAATTGTGTACCCTCAAAATTCATTTGTTGAAATCTAAGTTCCCCAGTACCCCAGATTGTGACCGTATTTGGGAATAGGGTTGTATCAGATGTAATTAGGTTAAGGTGATGTCATACTGGAATAGGATAGACCCCCTAACCCAGTATGACTGATGTCTTTATAGAAAGAGGAGATTTGGAGACAGACACACATATAGGGAAAACACCATATGAAAATAAAGGCAGAAGTTTTCTTTTTCCTCTTCTGGGGACATTGTCTAGTGGCATTCAGAATGGTCCAGCATTTGACATATGGCCATAGGCTGTCCTACAATAGGCTGTCCTCTAACAAAGCCAGGTTATTGGAAACCCCTGGTGATAGAATTGTTTACCTTTAGACCAGAAAGGTTGGGGAAGCAGCAAAATCCACATGTGGCATGTGCCTAGGAGTTTGTGCCATGAGACCTAAAATTCCTCTGAGGTTGTCTAAAATGACAAAAACCTGGGGCACCTGGCTGGCTCAGTCAGTTGAATGCCCGACTGTTGGTTTTGGCTCAGGTTGTGATCTCAGGGTCCTGGGATCAAGCCCTGTATCAGGCTCCACATTGGCATGGAGTCTGCTTGAGATTCTCTCTCCCTTTCCCTCTGTCCCTCCAGCTTGTGCTCTCGCTCTCTCTCTCTCTCTCACTCTCTCTAAAATAAATAAATAAATCTTTAAAATATAAAAATAAAATGAAAAAAACTCTGTCAACAGGGCCTTTGGTGGTTCCATGTGTGCTAAGTGTGTCTGTGACAGGATCAAGCATGCTTTCCACACTGAGGAGCATAAAATTGTTGTGAAAATGTTGATGGCACAAGCACAGAGTCAGAAAGCTAAATTTAAAAATTGAAGCTTTCTCAAGTAGGAAAAAAAAATCAAAAGGCTAAAAAAAAAAAAGAGAGGCAGAGATTGGGGTGATACTTCTGCACCCCAAGTCATGCCAAAGATTGCCCACAAACCGCTAGAGCTAGGGCAGAGTCGGGGAACAGATTCCCACTCACTGCCCCCAGAAAGAACCAACCCTGCTGACACCTTGACCTTGTACTTCTAGCCTCCATAACTGAGAGATGATAAATTTCTATTAAGTCACACAGTGTGTGGTACTTCATTATGATAGCCCTAAAATTCAGGCCTGAAGTCATGTCTCCTCCTGCCTCTATTATAAATGGAACTCCTTTTATTGAGTACTATTTAGTGAAGTCCTACTCCAGGATGCTGTTTTTCAGTAGAACATCTCAATTTTTACATGAATGTCTTTATGCTTATGTATCCTATTGTTAAATGCCTACTTTGTTTTATTTATTTTGTATTATTATGTATTTTGCTGTTGTATTTGTTGTTATTCTTGCTTGTTCTGGTTATTTGAGAGGGGTTTAGTCTTTTTTTTTTTAGCTCTTCTACAGGTTACTTTTAAAAATTAAATAATACAGATCCATCTATAATTTAGACAGTTATTAAAAATAAAGAAAACAGCAAACTTACTTTTCCTCCCATTACCTCTCTTCTCCAGCTTCCAAATTCAATTATTTATATTATTGTTTTTACATCCAACTTCATAATATTTACCTTTTGTTATAAAGTCATTATAATCAAAAGTATTCAGTTTTAGTTCTGCATTCAAATGAAATCAGTATTCATTTTCGATCATTTTATATAATGGCTGTACAGTTCTTGAATTCTCATTTTTATTTATATCACAGTTTTCTGTATTTCATAAACTAGTAGTTTATAGAGAAACCATCATGAGTGTTATGGTCCAATGTGTGCATATTTCAGAATCTCTATTTTTTTTTCACATTATACATGATTGATAACTATACTGGGTATAAAATTTGTGAGTCATTTCCCCCTCTTCAAGCCTCATTGCCCTGCAGTTTTTTGGTTTTTTGTTTTGCTTTGTTTTTGTTTTGTTTTATTTTCTGGTGTTAGTGTTGCTGAAGTAATACTGATTTTCTACCCGATGGCTAAATTTCTTTTTCAGGATGGATGTCTCAAAAGTTCTTTTCTTATCCCTGAAATCCAATTGCTATCATTTGTTTTGTATCAATTTTTTACTAAAATGTGGTATTCCATTTTGATTTATGTTTATGGAAGTTATTATTATTATTATTTTAGAAATGTTCGATTACACCTTTGAGTATCTTTGTTTGTTGTGATTTTCCTAAAGCCTGTCCACCATATCTGTGACTTGTTTTCAGGAGTATGTATTCTACTTCTCATTCCAGATTTCACTGTATTTGGCAGATATGCATCAACATCTGTTGTCTGGAGTTATAGTGTTTTCCCAGTTTTTTTTTTTTTTTTTTTTTTATAGATACCCTAGCTTCCCATTTTTTAAAAATTCTTTATTTAATTGCGTTTTCCAGAAAACGTGCACTTTTTCCACATGCAATCTGGGGCAGTTTTCTTGAAAACTAGCTATAAGAACGGAGGATAATCTAAGGAGTTGTTATACTTTGGGGGTTAGTGAAATGTAATAGGAAAAGCCTCAGAGTGGGGCTTGGGCCAGACTTGAACTACTGCTCTGTCTCACCACATCTGTTTTGTTGTTGTTGTTTGCTGGAACATCTTTGCCATAGACATCTTTGCCTCAAGCGTTTTGGCTGCATAACTAATTGGCTGTAAGGCAATTTTGTCATCAAAGATAAAATAATAAAAAATAAGAGAGGGATATTAAAAAAGACATAATGAAACGTTAAAAAACATTAATGAAATTGCTATAAGGTAATTTTGCCATCAAAGATAAAATAATGAAAAATAAAAGAAGGACATTAAAAAGGACATAATGAAACATAAAAGAAAATAATAATAAAATTAATTATTAATCCCTTCCTTCATTGAGAGAGATATCAGTTTTCCAAATACTGGGAGGAGTCTTGGTAACTGAGCTTTGTATTGCATTAGGAAAGCCTTCCACACTGTTCTTGGCATATCGTCCTGTTTCACTGATGGATGTCGCAAAGATCTATGGAAACAGTGGGCGAAATGCTAATTCTGTAACGCCTTTGTAACTGAGCTTTGTATCCTTGTAACATTTGGCCTCATGGTAATGTAATTGTGTCACTGTCATTCATTATCTAATACAGCATAGTATGCAATCTGGCTTTGCACTCTCTTATTTCACGCTTCTAGTAAGTTTTATCACAATATTTTCTGTCAAGTTGATATACATAGTTGTTATCACCTACTATTTTAAAATCACCACATATGATTGTCACTGTATAGACCATCATAAAAGCTAGCTAAGATTTATATAATATAAAAATGGGAATTTTTTCAATGGAAAAATAAAACCAGACTGACAACTAGTAGCTTCAATACTTTCACTCTTCCAAAGGTAGTTGATTTGTCAATGAAGAAATGAAATAAAACTATCAACCAGTTATTTTATCATTTACAGCAAAATTATCTTATAGCCAAATAGTTATGTGACAAAAATGTCTGTGGTGAAAATGTTTGCAGTAAAGGTGTGTATGGCAAAGGTGTTTATGGCAAAGCTACCTGGAAGCCAGTCACACACCAGCGCTGTGACCCCAGTTAGAATACGAAAACTCTGAATCTCAATTTCTTTACAAAGTTCTTGCAGGAATTAAGTAAATAACCTACCCAAAGCTATGAGTAAGTTACATGCGAACCATAAATAGAAATGCTAGCTACTATCACCTTATTTATTTAAAAGCATCCATAGGGCTAAGATTAGTCTATGCAGGACCCTGGCAACAATCCTTCCCCTATGCTTAGTTCTGGTCAGGCTGGTATTAAGGGTTTTTGTTTTTGTTTTTGTTTTTTTCCCATTTTTCAACCCCTGTCAACACATGATTCATTGCAACTTTGGTTATTAGAAAATATCCTATTGGATTGGGGATGGTGGGAGAGAGGTAAAGACAGGAGATTTAAAAAAAATATTTCACATAGGGACTTGGCTTTCAAGTACTTACATGAACTCAATTTTGAGAGAATTTAAAGGAGATTTATAATATCATTAGGGGTTAGGAAGCACACCTATACCAAACACTAAGGACACTGATAGGATTTTTCTTGGAGAAGAAAAGTCAGAGGGGAGATTTAGTACTCTACTACTTGTGATACAGATGAGATTAATAACCAGCTGAGATTCTTTGTCTCCAGTGATTATAGCACAAATGAAAACTGACTTGAGTTGCATCAGTAGAAATCTCCAGATGGCGAAAGCAGGGTTGGGCTTCCTTGTAGGGAGGGGCCACCCACTTGTGATATCAGGGGACTCGGAAAGGCTACTTGTTCCCCTGCTCTGTAAGTGCTTCCCATTATCTCAGGGATTGATGCCATAATTTCCATGATTAAAATGTTATTGCTTTGATGAGGAAACAAAATATTCTGCCCCCCATGAGGTAATACCACAATGAAAAGAGAATGCGTTAGCTGATAATTTCCTTTAAAAAGTTTGATTGACATTGGGCAGAGGGCTACAGGTTATGGGGCTCCTCAAGGGGGAAGAAGTTTATATTACCTCAATAGGAAAAGAGTACAGCATGTGAAGTCTGGGGGCCTATCTCTTAATTTTATTGAGATCCACCTCTCAGTAGGAACTATAAACCACTGACTGATTATTGCTTCATCTGATGAAGTCACATTTCTGGATATCTTTAAAAGCTGGACAGATGATTTATGGTTATCTTCTGTTATTTCCTGAACCTTACAACAACCTTTTAGTTGTGCTTGCTTGTATCTGAAAGGTTGGACAAGCATTGCTCCAAATGGTCCTATGATCACATACAGCATCAACATCACCTGAAAGCTTGTCAGAAATGCAAATTTGGAGGGAGGCTGGGAATATGGCCAGAGTATGAGGACCCTAAGCTCACCTCATCCCACGGATACTAGATAACACCCACATCAGTGTAAATAATTCAAAAAGTGACCCAAAGACTGGCAGACAAACTCCATAACTGAAGGTCGAGAAGAGACCACATTGAAAAGAGTAGAAAGGGTGGAGATGCTATGGGGAACTAAACAGACCTTGGGCAGTCCACGGGAGGGAGGGAGCAGAGAAGGGCAAGAAACAGACTATCACACCAGGGAGTAGGCTCAGGGTAGACAGATCCCCACAACATTTCACTTTGAAAACTAGAGGGGCCAAATTCTGTGAATTCTTTCAACCAGTGGGACTTAAAGCCTGGAATTTTAAACACCAGTGGGCTTGGTTCTGGGAGAGCCTGGAGGGCGAGAGGAAGCTGAGTCCTCACCCTTAAAGAGACAGTACAACAAACAGCCCATGGAGATAAAGTACAGAAGTAGCGGTTTGAAAAACTCCTGAAGTAACTGAGAAGGAGAGTAGTTTATTCATCTCAGAGCTTGTCCCAGAGGGACAGATTTCATTGGAAGATTCCTCCCAGAACAAAGGAGCTGGCAGGCTCCATTTCCCTCCCCACCCCCCAGCATAAACACACTGACACTGACCAGAACCCGAACAGCACCAACATTACCTGTCTGACTTGCTTACACCAAGCCCTGTGCTCCCTCCACCATGCTTTGGTGGATCCACCCATTCCAGTCATGGAAGAGTCTATCTATGCGCTTGCCTGTAAGATATTCTGCAGATTGAAAGTGAGGGGAGGGCACCTGGGTGGCTCAGTCGGTTAAGCGTCTGCCTTCAGCCCAGGTCATGATCCCAGGGTCCTGGGATCGAGTCCCGCATCGGGCTCCCTGCTCTGTGCAGAGCCTGCTTCTCCCTCTCCTCCCCACTTGTGCTCTCTCTCTTACTATCTCTCTCTCTCTCTCTCTCAAATAAATAAAATCTAAAAAAAAAAAAAAGAAAAGAAAGTGAGGGGATAGAGAAACATTTGTCATGCAAATGGATGTGAAAAGAAAGCTGGTGTAGCAATACATGTATCAGACAAAATAGACTTTAAAACAAAGACTGTAACAAGAGACAAAGAAGGACACTATATAGTGATAAAGAGGACAATCCAACAAGAAGATATAACAATTGTAAATGTTTTTGCACCCAACATGGGAGCACCCAAATACATAAAACTGTTAACAGCAGACATGAAACAATCGATAGTAATACAATAATAGTAAGAAACTTTAACACCCACTTACGTTGATGGACAGATCATCCAAACAGTAAATCAACAAGGAAATAGTGGGCTTTAATGACACAATGGGCCAGATAGATTTAACAGATATATTCAGCAGGATATATAAGAGAAAATGATACACCGTCTTTTTAAGTGCACATGGAACATTCTCCAGAATAGATTACATATCAGGCCACAAAGCAAGTTAAATAAATTTATAAAGATCAAAGTCATACTCTGCATCTTTTCTGACCACAATGCTATGAAACTAGAAATTAACACAAAAAAAAAAATCTAGAAAGAGCAAAAATGCATGGAAGTTAAATAACATGCTACTAAACAATGAATGGATCAACCAAGAAATCAAAGAAGAAATAAAAAACCACATGTAGAGAAATGAAAATGAAAACACAACAGTCCAAAATTTTTGAGATGCAGCAAAAGCTGTTCTAAGAGAGAAGTTTATAGCAATACAGGCCTACCTAAAGAAGCAAGAAATCGCTAATAAACTAACTACACATACAGGAGCTAGAAAAAGACGAACAAACAAAATGGAAGACCAGCAGAAGGAAGGAAAAAATAAAGATTAGAGCAGAAATAAGTGATAAAGAAACTAAAAACAAAACAAAACAGTAGAACAGATCAATGAAACCAGAAGCTTGTTCTTTGAAAGATCAATAAAACTGCTAAACCTCTAGCCAGACCCATCCAAAAAAAAGAGAGAGGACTCTAATAAACAAAATCAGAAATGAAAAAGGAGAAATAACAACTGACGCCACAGAAATACAAAGGATTGTAAGAGAATATTATGAAAAATTATATGCCAGCAAATTAGACAACTTAAAAGAAATAAATTCCTAGAAACATAACCTACCAACTGAAGCAGGAAGAAATAGAAAATTCGAGCAGACTGATTTCCAGCAATGAAATTGAATCAGTAATCAAAAAACTGCCAACAAAAAAAAGTCTAGGACCAGATGGCTTCACAGGTGAATTCGGCCAAACATTTAAGGAAGAGTTAATACCTATTCTTCTCAAACTATTCCAAAAAATAGAAGGAAAACTTCAAAATTTGGTCTATGAAGGTAGAATTACCCAGATACCAAAACCAGATAAAGACACCACAAAAAAAGAGAACTACAGTCCAATACCCTCTGATGAACGTAGATGCAAAAATCCTCAACAAAATATTAGCAAGCCAAATCCAACAATACATTAAAAAAATCATTCACTCTGACCAAGTGGGATTTATCCTTGGGATCAAGAGTGGTTCAACATTTGCTAATCAGTCAATGTGATACATCACATCAATAAGAGAAAGAATAAAAACCATATGATCATCTCATAGATGTAGAAAAGTACAACGTCCATTCATGATAAAAACACTCAGCAAAGTAGGTTTAGAAGGAACATACTTCAACATAATAAAGATCTAATTAAAAAAAAAAAAAAAAGCAAAAAAACAAAAAAACAATCCCAGTGAAACATCTTACTCAATGGGTAAAACAGAGCTTTTCCCCTAAGGTTAAGAAGAAGACAAGGATCTCCACTCTCACCATTTATATTCAACATATATTATATATATAAAATGGAATATTACCCAGCAATAAGAAAGAATAAAATCTTGCCATTTGCAACAACATGGATGGAGCTAAAGATATTATGCTGAGCGAAATAAGTCAGAGAAAGACAAATACCATATGATTTCACTCATATGTGGGATTTAAGAAACAAAATAAATGAACAACAACAAAAGAGAGAGACAAACCAAGGAACAGACTCTTTTTTTTTCTTTTGTTTTTTTTAATTAGTACATTTTTTATTGTTATGTTAATCACCATACATTACATCATTAGTTAAGGAACAGACTCTTCACTATAGAGAACAAACTGATGGTTACTAGAGGGGAGGTGGGAAGGGGGATGGGTGAAATAGGCGATGGGGTTAAGAGTATACTTATCTTGATGAGCACTGAGTACTATATGGAATTATTGAATCACTATATTGTAAACCTGAAACTAATATAACACTGTATGTTAGCTACACTGTAATTAAAAAAGAAAAGAAATGCAAATTAGTGGGCACCACCCAAACCTGCTCAATCAGTGTCTGGTGGGGTTAAGGGTAGGGGGGTTGGGGGGAGGGGGAGTCCCAGTATTCTGCATTTTAACAAGACCTCTGGGTGATTTTTGTGCATAATAAAGTTTAAGAACCACTGATGATTTTCATTGCTCTTTACTGGTTAAGAACATACATGAGGTTTTTATACTTATTTTCTGCCTCTTAGCAACTTACTCATATCCAAACAACTTAAAAGAAGGATAAAATATTTGTTTTCAGTGTTCTTCAATTTTTCTATTTACCAGCTAACCTCTTAATAGTATTTATTAGAGTCCATTTTGCCATACAATAGATTGCCAAGATCATGATTCAGAAGCTTACTCAAATGTATTTTAAATGTTGAAATGGAAACAACCTGGAGATGTAATTGCCAAAATTTAATCAAGGATTTAATTTATAGCTCAGACTAGCCAAATGGATTTTCCCATTTTTCAGTTCACTGTTTGCACAAGGAAATTAAAAAGTATGGAATCACAAGCTGAGCAGGGAACCCTTGAAGAGTATTGCAGTGTGCTCACTGATTCTCATTTGCCATATTATAGCTTCCTGATCCTTGGGACTTGTAGTTCCCAAAGCCAGATTA
Source organism: Halichoerus grypus (assembly GCF_964656455.1). Classification (NCBI taxonomy): domain Eukaryota; kingdom Metazoa; phylum Chordata; class Mammalia; order Carnivora; family Phocidae; genus Halichoerus; species Halichoerus grypus. The sequence continues at coordinate 141,545,626 of NC_135712.1, forward strand.
GAGCAAGTGGGTGGGGGGGGGGAAGCAATATATATTTTTTGGTCATGTTATAAATTATTGCCAGGGCATGTTAGCTCACACATTGCAATGGGAATTAATAGAATAGGTTAAATATCCTGTTCTTGATTCTGTTGGTTCAAAAATGCCCTTGTTTCAACATGCCATGTGTAGCTGCCCTCAAACCACTAAATGGGGAAGAGGTATGATTGAAAATTTCATTGCCTTCTCCATTCTACCACTGATAATAGGTTTTCACTGAGCTCTTTGCACTTGTTTTTCAAAAGCCCAAGGTTTGAATACTTTGTGCCCCGCAATATCCATCACTTAGACTCTGAAGTCCCCGTGCAGATTTGACAGAGCAGTGGTTTCTCAACCATGGTTTGCCAAGTCAGCATGAGCGTCTGTGTGTTTGGAGGGGAAAAAGAAAAATGAACAGATAAGGTCAGTGATGTTCTCATCAAGGTGGGCAAGTATGTTTTTATGTTTACATTTGAGTGATGCTTTGCCTAACAAAAGCGCTATGTTAAGATATATTGGTGTGGACTACTTCTCTCGTTCTGGGTGTGATGAGAGTAGTGGAATCTAAGTACAATAGTCTGTCTTTTTCTCTCCTGGCTAGAGTTGCATAGGTGCATCCCAATGCTTCTTTATGAAGACGAAAATCAAGATATTTCAGTAACAAGTCATTACATTTAATTGAGCTATTTCTTGCTTCTGGTCAAAAAGGAGCAGGAGAGAGGACAAGTAGGTCTCAAGTATTTCACAACAAGATTAGGAGTATATTGTAGTTTTCCCCAACACTTTATTATGAGCATTTTCACACGTGCAGAAAATGGAAAGAAGTTTACAGTGAATTCACTCTCTAGATTCTACCATTAATCTCTCACTAGACTTGCTTTATTACACACCCTTTGCTTTATCCATTCATCAATTCATCATATTTTTTTTAATAAGACATCAGTTGCAGACATCAGTGTGTTTCACTTCTAAACACTCAACATACATATCATTAACAAGACTTCAATATTTCTTTTTTTTTTCCTTTTGGGATGAAACTTCCATGCAATGAAATACATGAATCTTAAGTATACCATTCCATGAGCTTTGCCAGATATATCCACCTGTGTAACCCAGAGCCCTATCCAAATAGAGAACATTGCCATCACACTAAAATTAATGAATGTACATATGTCTGAATGGATGTATACATACTACTAGACCTGATACTTTTCTTAATTTAATAATAAGATTCCCCTAGGACTTCACATGGTAACTGTGGGGGCTGACATGTTTATCTTCTCTCTGCTCTCTTACTTAATGAAAATGACATGCTACTCAGTCTAATTGCCATGGCCCATACCCTGCACTTAGCTCATGATTTCTTAAATTTTCTAATACTTCAGCACAATTAGTAGAAGAATGCAAGGATATATGGAATGGAAGTTAACCAGCTTTCCTCAAGACCACCTCCAATAAAAGTAAAGAGACTCATGCTTATTGATCTGCAACTTCCTCCATGTTTAGTGATCTTAAGGAAGGATGGCCAGATGCAAGAAGACAATTAGAGGCTATTTTTTAAACCAGCTCTAGATCATGGATAATGGCTGATGGTTGCTGGGAGTGCTGTGTCAAGAAGGATCCTGAGGCTATGTCTGTACTGAGTGGGAAAGTACCACAATTGCTTAGTGATGTCTGCTACAGGAAGAAGCTGGAGCTGGAGAGTAAGAACAGGCATGTCATCCTTGTAAATACTACATTTGAGTGAGCTCCGGAACTATTCCATATAGTCATCCAAAAACACTTCTAGATTGAACCAGGCAACTGAAAAGGGGTGGAAGGATGCTGAGTACCACTCTGAAATGTTTCTGTCCTAGTTCATATTTGTATCTTATTAAAATAATGAGTGTTCCTTTGCAACAGCCCTACCCACAAAAGGGATGTCTAAATGGGGTTTAAAACTTCAAGGTGGGGGGGGATAAAGAATAAAAGAGACAAGAGAAAAAGAGAGGGACAGGAAGAGATAGAGACTGATGCATTCTATCATTCTGAGAATGAAATGTGTCATTATTTGCCCTAAGGCCGATACACCCCAGGAATTACTCAATTTTACAAGTGTAAAATTTTACAAGGGTAGAAGTCTAAGTAGCTAAATATTTGAGTCACTGCTGCTGTGGGCTAATAACACCCAGTTCAACTTTACTGCTTTTCTCTAAGAAGCAAAGAGATACTGGGTCAGTCAAGATTATACTTAGCATGTGGGGGCAGGATGGTGGGGTGAAGACTCAAGCTTCGCTTTCATCTTTTTACTAACCAGCTTTATTTATAACACTTCAGTAGATGTCAAGACGGTTTGTTTTGTTCTTCGTAGCCTCTGTGTGATCCGTCTCTTCACCGCAGTGTTCCCCAAGTGTGAGTTGCTTGGCTCAGGATCATTTTCAAAGACTCAATTTTCAAAGCAAATACACACACAAGTCAGTAGTATTTTCGAAAACAGAGGTTATCACATTTTTCCAAGGGGGATCGACAAGAGAAAGGAGGATGCTGAGAATAGAGTGTGAGTTTATTTCACATGGCAGGTCTCATAAAGATGGCATCCCTAAATGTGCTGCCAAATTGAACAGCAGCAGCGGGAAAGAAATGGTGGGGGAGGACTGCGAGGAGAGCAAAGCTAAAGGAACAACTTTAGCGAAGTGTGAAGTTTAAGGACATATGCCTGTAGGGTATGTTTTCTTACCAAGTCTCACATTAACTCCTAACCAGAAATACATGGGGACACACACACACACACACACACACACACACACACACACATTTCACCCCCCCCCCCCCACACACACACACATTCCCCATCTCCCTGACGGGAGAAAATTGTTATTTCATCAGGATTACCAGGGAATGTTGCTGCTCCTAAGGCTACAGCAAATATTTCTGGGAGTGCATTTTCAGAACCTGGGAACAGAGACAGTCTGTCTGAGCCCAGCTCAACTTCTCTTTCTTATCACTTTTTAAAAGCATGTTATCTTTAAGAGCCAAATTAACATTTCATGATATGGCTTCTCAGCAGGGGATACTTGGGCATCACAGGGCTAGACAGGAATGACTAAGCAGTTTTATAAAATGACTGTCACCAGAGCGGCTGGCTTGACAGTTTGGGTGTCAATCGTATATTGAGGCTGTTTGTTCCTGTCTAGATTTATGTGGCTCTCCAGGAAGACAACTGCTTGTTCCAGGCAAGGTGTGAATAGTGTAATAAACAAAAGGAGACACAAAGTATATTCTTATGAGAAGCCAATTAATTAGTCACATGATTTGTTAAAAGTAGGGTCCTTTCTCTATTTTGAACATTGCATTACAGAGAATTTTCTCAGTACATCCGAGGATACACTTATCGCCATCCTGGACAGCAATTTTAATAGTACGGGGCTGTGCTGGGGCTGTCAGTCCATCAGTTAAAACTCAAAAATAAAATAAGGGCCATACTCATTCCTAGAAGATGAGTCCAAATATTTAAATTTTGACTTTTGATGCATTTCTCTGTTACTCATGACACCAAAGAATTTCAAATGCCATATTATAATGCACTTTAATGTTTTAAAATAGGTGAGGTTAGGCAGATGCATACAGTTCTGTAAAGTGAAGTATATACATGCACTTCTCTAGGTAGCTATATGATAAGAAATTTTACTGTGTGATTGTAGCATTTATAGAATCAATGAAACTAACTGTGGATGGTAAAAGATCACACTTCTAGTGGATTTATTTTATTCTGTATAGAATTATATCTGGGGCTCAGTCTGTTAAGCGTCTGCCTTTGGATCAGGTCATGATCCCAGGGTCCTGGGATGGAGCCCCGCATCGGGTTCCCTGCTCAGCAGAGAGCCTGTTTCTCCCTCTCCCTCTGCTACTCCCCCTACTTGTACTCTCTCTCTCTGTGTCAAATAAATAAATAAAATATTTTTTAAAAAATTAAAATTAAAAAAATTTTTAAAAATTTGAAAAGAGAATTACATCTGGAGAGTGATAGAATAACTATTTTTCATGGAATGGGTTGTGTTGTTAGTTTTTTGTTTGCTAGATAAAGGCACTTTGAGCAAAAGTTTTTCTCATAAGTTCTGGGATATTATATATATATTTCACATACGTTTGCACCCTTCTATTTCTTTTATCATAGGGTATCAATTTTTAAACATTACATATTATCCCAAATTCAAATGTCATTATCCTGCATTGCTTCTGATATCACAGAATATATTTTTTAATTTTATTTAGACAGGTACAGCTGTGGACCAAAATTCAAACAGTTAAAATTCAAAGTTCATTTTACACACACACACACACACACACACACACTGTAAGGTGAGGAGGCTGGTCTTGTGTACTTTAAGGAGTAACACTTCCGTATTTTCTTACTGTCTGTTCTTGGTAAACCTAAATAGGATTCTCTTAGGTTTATTTTGCATATTGTATTTTCTAGACATCAGTTTTCCTTTTATTGTGTATGTGTGTGTGTCTATATAACTTCTTACATCTTTCGGTGGTCACAACAGATTCTGATGAGCATTTTTTATAGTGAGGGGTTTTAAAACTTCTGATAATGAGTTTTTGTTTTTTTCATTGATACATTCGATAAGATACTCAGGCCACTGCTTAACCTCTATTCTAAGCCCATTCCAATCCATTCAAGCATAAATGAGTTGTTGTTTTTTTTTTTTATTCTTTAAAAGAAAAAAAAAAGTATTAGTTGCAATTGTTCTTTAGCCACTACTTGACACCGGTAGGTAAGTGCTGGCTGTCACCCCCCCTTAACTGTGGAGATGGACAGTTTCATAGATAGATATGTCAAGAGGTGTGTGTGTATGTATAAATATATATATTTATACATACACATACATATATATATATACATACATATATATGTTAAGAAAGAAATCATTCGCAAAAACAATAGGCATCAACCATAGGACTTGATCTTGAATAAGCAGGCATAATGGCCAAAAAATATTTATGTTTGTTTAAGGAGCTTTCTTTAAAAGCTTATATGCATAATTTCAGGACATACCTAGGTCTTGACTGCAGCTTCACTTTGATAGGAACTCCAGGGACCTTTCCTGGAAGCCTTCAATGGGCACTCCCTCCCAGTTACTCCACCTCACCCCCACTGTCTGCATCACTACCACCACCAGCATCACCCCACTGGAGTGATCAGGAAGACTTGGAATGTGGGTGTTCCTCCAATGTACTTTACTGACATTGCTTCCAAAGGGGCTTAGAGGGAGGGCCCAACTTGGAATTGTAGGGCATCGCTGTCACTGTCCAGAGCTTCATTTGGAGGTGGAAGCAAGCACATTTGACCTCAGACAGGCGGAACTGACAAGTGAATGCAAACTGGCATTTAGTACATATTCTGGAAGGCTCCCATCCCAAGGCTTTCTCTGCCTACTTAGGCAGACAGAAGAGATTTTTTTCCCTTAGCTCTCACTTGTTCAGTCTTGACTATATCTCTATTCCTTGAAAGAGCACCTTTAGTCTAACTGTGTGTGTGCCTCCCGATGAAAAGATCATTTCCTGGACTCCCTCTATATCAAGAACTACTTCATTCCGTCTTTGCAAGTTCTGTGAGTCTGTGAAGAGGCTGGTATATCCATTGTTGGATCGAATATCATGAATAGTTCTAATATTTTAAGTAAAAATGAATTTGCAAGGAAGGAAAGAAAATAAAAAGAAGAACCAATGATTGTTACCTTTGTCCCCATGCATTCCTTTTAGTTTACACAGCCTTCTCAGTACACACAAACTCCAAAATAATAGGGTGTCACTTTAAACAACTTAATTTTTAATGTTTATTGTTTATTGTTTTTCCCTGCAATGTCTGTGTGCAACAATATTTTGGGGCATTGGGGAAACAAATTCATTCTTTCATTTAAGGCCAAGAGGCCTGCGATCCTTAGTAGGGGCCATCATCTTTCTTTCTCTGACAAAAAATGGCAGGCACCGGGGAGGTGTCTACACTATATATATATATAGATCTCATTGGTTTTGTTTTGCATTCACAGTAGTGCCAGGAAGGAATGAGGCCATGCATTTTACAAGTGCAGCGTATTTTGTGAATTTTCTTTATGCGTGCTTCTTTTTGAGTCGTTTTTTTTTTTTTCCTTACCTTTCCAGGTCTCACTTACACCTTTATGCAGAATCTTGTAAATTGTGTCAATTGAGAACATAGTTTCAGATAGTAGAAGTGATTTTAAAAGCCACCAAACATAAAGGGATTTTTCTAAGTCCCCGGAATAGCTAGCTTTCTCTTTAATCTGGTCCCTTCAGAATCCATCTTGTGACCCTGATATTTAAAGCCACCTGATCATCTGCAAATAATCAAAAGGATAGAATCTTCAAAGAGTTCAGTCATAGGCAACATGTATTATGTTATTTAGTTAGTTTTGACAAAGTCATCGAGGCATTTGAACATTGTTATCTCTAGGATTTCTTTTTCCTCCAACATAAAGACATTTAATTCAGCACTGCAGTAAAGAATGTCTGTTGCATTTTTGACATGAGGCATCTCAGTGTAATCCCCATTTTACTTCATTATACAGACATGGAGCTAATTATTTGTTGTTAAATAAATGATAAACAACAACTGATAATTAGACACAAAAGCTTTGGAGGTATGCTGTGTTGGCGCACATGGGAAAATGTTTCTTCTCGTTAAATGTAAAACATTATATGTAAAAAGCATCGATTTGAGGAAAAACATTCGAGGCCATCAAACGTTACATTCCCAGTCTGTAGGCTGCTGGGAAAACACCGATATTTTTATAGTTGTGGTCTGCTAGAAATAAGTTGTGAGAGATAATCAAAAGATACGCTGCCTATGTAATTGTGGTGACAACTAGCTTTGAAAGGATTATTAGCCCCATGAACTGAAGTCAAGTATGTGGAATGCAGAATGATAGATCCACGTATTAGAGTATCTCCAGATTACGGGTGTTTTAATCTTTTGACAGAAAAGACAACAATCACATTATTATTTAATGGTACCTGAGGAAATTTTATGGAGTAGATAGAATGTCAGTTTTATGGAACATTCAAATGGATTTTGTTTTCACTCAGCTCCACCCTAACTGTATAGCGCTTTCCCAGAGCAAGGGTCATCTTTCTCTTTGATAAGATGGATTCTTCAGGCTTCACTTGTTTTCTTCTCTTCTCCCACCTCCTATTATACTTGGGCAGTACCACATTCTCAATTAATGAATAGTCTTCCAATGATTTCATGTGCATTAGTCTCATTTCCCCATTTTCTTGAGGATAAAGGGGTCCTTTGCTTCTTCAGTTGCTCCCTAAAATTCGTATTGCAAGGTGAAGGGCATAATGCATTCCTGTGGATAAAAGGTCTTTTGTCAGTTTAGAAGAGGACAAACAAGGGGATGCTTTCCTGTCCCCAAATTGTAATGCCTTTAAAGGCTTGCACACATTCCCATCGACATCTTTCTGGAAAAGTCTATTTTCCCACATTTTAAGGTTAACTTTTAGTTTGAGATCTTAAAAATGTTCCTTTTTGATGAATGGAGATGGTCAAGTCAGGAACAGAAAGTCACCGGATGTTTCTTGATGGAGATTTACAGAGGTATTTGCCATTAAAAGGGAAATCAGTGAACGGAGAATTTGTGAAGAGATCATGATCCAGCCCTCGCATGGGACAGGCTTACAGCTATGTTATCTGTGAACTCTGTACCAAAACTCATAGAGCTAATCTTTTTATTTTAATTATATTTGTTTCCTGTCTCCCTTACTTTGTGAATTTGGTCAAAGTAATGTGTTGTTTTTTTTAAGGGAATTTTTAGGAATTTAAACTTACTTATTAGAATGCCCATTGGAAATGTTGGAGAGGTTGTGGAGAAAGGGGAACCCTCTTACACTGTTGGTGGGAATGCAAGTTGGTACAGCCACTTTGGAAAACAGTGTGGAGGTGCCTCAAAAATTTAAAAATAGAGCTACCCTATGACCCAGCAATTGCACTCCTGGGGATTTACCCCAAAGGCACAGATGTAGTGAAAAGAAGGGCCATATGCACCCCAATGTTCATAGCAGCAATGTCCGCAATAGCCAAACTGTGGAAAGAGCCGAGATACCCTTTAACAGATGAATGGATAAAGAAGATGTGGTCCATATATACAATGGAATATTACTCAGCCATCAGAAAGGATGAATACCCAACTTTTACATCAACATGGATGGAACTGGAGGAGATTATGCTAAGTGAAATAAGTCAAGCAGAGAAAGTCAATTATCATATGGTTTCACTTATTTATGGAACATAAGGAATAGCGTGGAGGACATTAGGAGAAGGAAGGGAAAAATGGGGGGGGAATTGGAGGGAGAGATGAACCATGAGAGACTATGGACTCTGAGAAACAAACAGGGTTTTAGAGAGGAGGGGGGAGGGGGAATTGGTTAGCCTGGTGATGGGTATTAAGGAGGGCACGTACTGCATGGAGCACTGGGTGTTATACGAAAACAATGGATCGTGGATCACCACATCAAAAACCAATGATGTATTGTATGGTGACTAACATAAAATAATAAAATTAAAAAAAAAAAAAAAAAGAATGCCCGTTGGATATTCTTTTTGCCTTCAAATAAAACAGAACGCATAATTTTAAGAGGATCTACATCTTGTCTCTGTCATTGCTTCTGTGTTCTCCAGGCCTATGGAGAAGGATTTAGATGGAAATGATTTAGCATTCTTTTCCGTTAAAATGTTTTTTAACATATGCAGATTAACTTATGAGAAAATGTAGCCTTAAGCTTAATTTTTGACCCGTACATTTTAAATATTTTAAAATGGGGCTAATAAGAAAACAAGGCAGTAGATATTCTCAGGGGGTTAATTTTACTCACATGACAAGAGTTGGCGGTTTTTAAGTTTTACATTTCATTAGGAGAATTTTACCAGGGAAGCAGCGTTTTATCCTAAACTGGGCAAAATGGAGCCCTCAGTGAGGTTTGTTTATATGTACTGATTAACTTGAATTCTTACCTTGTGAGGAAGTAGTAGGCAAATGATTTTATTTTCTGGGTTATTAAACCAGGAAAGAGACAGAAAATAACTTTTATTACAGAGCAATCTTTGTCTTTGCAGCCACGTTTTCCATCATGAGGAGAATCTCTTGAAAGGGAAATACTAGGAAATGACTGCTTCTTTGATAATCTAGCCACTGGTCCCCCATCTGGGGCACGTTGCTTAAGATCCTGATATTCCAGTGCATTTTATGGGGGTGAATTTTATCCTTTATGTCTCTTACAACACATGGAATACTATAAATAATATTTATAAGATGCCGATAAAGATGATAGAGAGAAAGTAAAATGGCATAAATTTGTTTTGTTTCAATTTTACTTTTATAACTGATTCTAATTTTTCACCTCCTAGGAATCTTTTTGTTTTGTTTTGTTTTTGCTATTTTTGAAATTGGTTATATATTGTCGTGGCTCAGTTTTGAGAATATTCAAGTGCTAAGTATTGTCTGTGTTCACATCACCAAAAGACTTTTGAAAGTAATTGCCATTAGTGCTATTCTGAAAAGAAACCTGAGAAGCCCAAAGTCCTTTCAGTTCTGTACTTTTTATACCAGTATTTCCATGCCATCCCAAATATTCAGTACCAATTTTCTATTTTTGTTTTTCTGAACAATTTGACCTTTGTCCCCTGCTCTTAAACCCCTACATTTACTTTTCTGCCTTCTCGCTAGTTTGTACAGTTGGACTCATTTTAACCTGTGAACACTGACTAGAAAAGAGTCCTTCTAGATATTTTTTTCTGTCACGATAGCTCATTAAACTAAAAATCTCTTCTATGTCTCAATCCAAAAGAATAGGAATTTCTTTTTATTTCATAATTAGCGTCTGTTTTAAAAGGTTTTTATATTCTCCAACTGGCAACGTTTAGCAAGGCTTATATATGTGCGCAGGTTTATGTACCAGGAAAGATAATTTACCAGAGGGAGTTCTGTTATCTTGTGGTTTGAAAGGCAAGCTTCCCTGTACAGAACTGCAAGCAAGAAGAGATATTACAGAAATATGCCAATCATATTTTGATATCACAGTCTTGTATTGACACTTCCATCAAAACATAGGAGAAGAAAGCATTCATCTTGAGGTATAAGTTCCTGTAAGTATTTTGCAGAGCAGAAGTTTTCTCTTGTATTCATAGTGTGTTCTATGCCACGAAAGCACCAAGAAGAAAATGGACTAAATGCTCCAGACTCTGTACCACCTCCCAAAATACCTGCCGTTGATCTGAGGTATAACTTTCTCATCTGATAAGATTGACCCAAACTATGGCCCAGAAATGACCCCTTTGTCTGCTCTCCTATTAAGAAATAACAGCACGTGCTCTTGTTACTTCTCTCTTCATGACTTGTCTGTGGGTTTCCGGCAACACCAATCAAGTGGCTCTTTAGGATAGCCAATCATTTGTTTAGTAGATTCTTCATTTCCACTCATCTAAAGAAGAAAAGTCAAGAAGTCCCACAGAAATACCCCAGAGGAAAAAACAAAACCAAATAAGATGGCTTAATTCTTGACACTTGTGATTTATTGAGTTTCTTTTCATCTGTCATGTACGCAGTATAAGCGCTAGGTTAAATTTTTATTTTTGCTCTGGTTTCTCTGCAGAGACTCATACTTCTGCCCTAGAGTTAAATCTAATGGAAAAGACACTTGTTGAAAGTAAATGGCATGTTTTTATCTATAGAAACTGTCTTTCTGTCCAACATAAAGCAATGTGGATTTTCTCCTAGCAGTTTCTGTGGATAGTCCTCAAATGCTGGTAGTGATCAAATAAATTAAAACAAAACAAAACAAAAACAATAAAACATTGTGTGGCCCTTCATTGTATTCTTTAAAATGCCATATGCCCATTTTATCTTTATCTTGCATATCTAACCATTCAGCCTCACTTGCCACGACTTAAAAGCCACAGTTTTTAGTTTTCTGGGACTACTTGCCAATAGTCATTGTCTGGGGCCTTATTTGCAATGAGGTGTAACAGTAAGCATTCAAAACTTTAATGAGTTGAATGTGAATATGCTTGAGTGTCCTGACTTGTTGCCATTAAAAATGGAACAGCAGAACAGGAGAAATGGACCAGAATAATCTCAAGATATTCTTTTAACCTCTACTCTAGAGAACTTATTTGGTAGCCTAATCAATTACTATTTATATTCCTCTCCTATCATTTCTTAGGTATTTTTCAATGTGATCCACAGCCTTTTCTCAGGCCTCATGTCAATGGTGAAATAGAGGAGAGAGGGTGGTGTATGATAATATCATTTCTCTGATCCTCTCCATAGACCACCCAATAATACTATTGCAAAGCACATGCAAATGCAAGTAATCTATATTGCTTCTGCATCACAGTAACCAATATACTGATAACTCCAAAGCGTTTGAATGTAAGGATGGGTCCTTTACAAAAAAAGACAATATAGTATAACAGTGAGAGTAATTATGCTCTCTCTTTTTTAGGATGAGTGATTAGTGTTCAGGTGCAGTACTTACATTTGCTTTATAAAAAGTGTATTGTGCTCATTTGTGTTTTGACATGGAAGGATGCTTTATAAGATCACTTCATTCAATATAGTTTAAGTAACTGACTAGATATCATGATTCACGTGTGTATTTCCCAAGGCATATACTGTAATTCATTCTTCTTAATGACTACAACACTTCCACAAAATCATCTTGAGACTAAAGTGATCTTCTGATGAGATGCTTTCCTCTATGACAAACCAACATTCTGGTATCTGATAAAGATACAAGGCCCTTCTTTTCTTTCTCTCCCCCAAATTTAGAATGAATTAAAGACCTCTGCTCACCAGAAAACATACATTAAGAATGCATGCTTGTGATGTTTGATGCTGTATAAGGTAAATTCAGACTAATATATAGATCTGAGACTCATGATTATAACTTTCTCTGGATATTTAGAAAAATATTTTAAGGTGATGTGATGCCTGAAGGAATGATATTTGCTAACTGCATGTACACATATACCTGTGAATGCCTTAATGGAGGATGCCTGTCTGCGTGTAGCTCTCTAGAAATGAGTACAAATGTTAGCTGTTTGACATTGAGATTATTAGAGGTGGGCTTCACAGCAAAGTCTAATCACATTTTGTTTCAAAAGCATTTCCTAGAGTAATTAGGTCAAAAAAGAACTTTTAGTCACTTTATTAACATACCCCAAATGGTTGAGTCCTTGGTCCTTCATCTATGATTAGGTTGCATATAAATACCATTATAGTATATATGCAGTTTTGGGGAGACAAGGAAAGGGAATAATGGAAAGAGAAATCTCTGTTAACCGCTGTTCATCCATGAGATAAAAAATCTGCTTTAAAAACATTTCATAGGGCTGACTTAGTTAATCTTAGTAAAAAGTTATTGCAGAACTCTCTGGAAGTACTCTGTTCTGGGTTAATTAAATTAACAAAGGCTAAAAATTCATCTGGAAGTCTGTATATAAATTCAAGTGGCCACCGTACTTTCCTGCTTGTGTTTTTAAATTCTAATTAAAAAGGTGATTTCTGAATTTCTAGGTTATACAAGCAAGATTTGCTTAAGGTTAGAGTTCAGTTGTATTTTAAACTCCTCTATGGAAGTCACCAACCTAGATGTTGTGGCTACAGAGGAGGAAGCATTAAAGCAAGCAAACAACAGAAACCACTGTTCCTGCCCACCCCACCCCCCTGAATTAAAAATCTAGCAAAGTGAAAAAGATGCATGCAAAACAATGAAAAGAAAATAAGGCAGATGACTTTATGTTCATGTAACAATTGTTAGGCACAGAGTATATGGAGAAACTTTCCTGGTGTGATTAATCATAACCCAAGTGTGCCTACTGTTGATCATGGCTATTTCAGGCCTTGGAGAACTTCTCAGTGCCCCCTGCAATTCCCACTGCCTGGTAAACACATCCTTTCATTCGGAGAGCAAGTATGGCAGTAGTTTATGTTTGAAACAATACCTGGGCTCAAAGGACACTGAAGATTACAGCTTCCTTTTTGAGTTTTACTATTCCTACTACCAAAGTAGGATTTGTTCATGTTAGGATCTCATGACTTGTACAGAATGAATGAATCCTTACTCTAGCTGTGCAAAAGTTGAGAATCAGAAGAGTAAATAATACAAATTGGTAGAAGACAAAATAACATGGCTTCAGGTCTTAGCTATGTGACCTTTACCTTATTAAAAAAAAAAAAAAAAGTCATACTGACTTTATTTGATTCCCATCAGGTTAAATGAAATAATGTGGGCAATTGGCTGGACATATAATAGGCATTCCATAAATGTAAGTTCTCTTCTAACTTCTTAGAATGCAGTGTAAATTATGTGAATCCTAATGTTTATTAAGGAGGGGACATTTCACTCCATATCTAGAGCTTATGCATCCTTATTTTGACTCAAGATGTTAGCTCCTCTCTCCAAGAGTTTTTATTCTGCTGGATTCCCTTTCTTGCCTTCTCCTTTCTTCCCCACTGCAAAATTTTAAGTGGACACTCAGGCAGTCCTCAGGTAACAGTTTCATGTGAAAAATTAATAGCAAAATATCAAAGTCTTTCCAGGAAGTTATGAAACCACTAACTTTTACTGACAGATAATGAATTTTCTTTTTATTGTTAGGAAATTGTACGTAGGCAGCACTGGAGAACAAACTCTGCTTTGTATATATTGCCAACTCTTGCTTAATTTAGTTTCACAAACAATTCCAAACATAATTTTACCCAAAAATATAAACCAGTTCTTGCAGCAAAAGTTTTATTAATTTTCAATTTGATTTTCTATTTCTTTCCCATCATCCCTCTTTTGAGTGGGCTGGTCAGACTGAGCAGCAAGATGGCGATGGGACAAATGGGAGTGCCCAGGGGTCACGGGCTGCTATGTGTCCTCTAAACCAAGACCATTCTCTAGGATTTCAATATTCTTTCCTACTACTTGCTTTAAAGATTCCCTAGGCACTGACATTTAAAAAATTCTCTCTGTCCTCTGTTAAACAACTCCCTTAGGGTCTAGATGTGCAGCAATGATGGATGAGGACACTTGGTTATGGAAGCTTACAGACATCCAACTCAAGGAGTCCCGTCTCCACAGCCTAGCTCTCGCCCATACTCACTGCATGGCTTTGTGTGGGTGAGGCTCTCAGCTTTGTCATCTTAAAAATGAGGACTATAATAGTACCTGTCTCACAGGTAAAATAAATGCACCTAGTAAACAGAGTAGAACATAGTAAGTGATCGATGAATGATATCTACCATTATCATGGCAAGCTAATTAATCAGGATCATTTAAACAACTCAGCAATTAAGTTTCATTGCTGAAAAGGCCCTTAAGAAGCAATGCTACACACTATATAAGAACTGGGAAGGAGAGATCTTTTGTTATATCATCCACACTGCATCACGCATGACTGTTGGCCTCTCCTTCCTGAACAGAGGCCGTAAGAAGATGGGAAGGTAGGTGATTATAAAATCACCTCATTTATAATACTTGAGGGTTGGCGATATTTACTGCATTAACTCAGGCTTCCCAAGAAGCAGATACTGAGATAAAGATTCAAGAACAAGTAGTTTATTTGAGGCATGAAGGAAACACCAATAGCAGGGTGGGGGAGTATGACAAGGAAGAGTACCTTATTAGGCCAACTACCACTGTAGGTGATCGGAGTTCAGTCCCAGTAAGGTGACTCTACGAACCAAAGCAGGACACACACCTCGGAGTTATCACATCCAAGGGGCAAAGGAACTAGGGTACTTATAAATTAACCCCTGCCAGTCACTAGTTCATGGTCGCCCATAGTGATTTGTTAGTTTTCCAGCACTTCTAGATTGCTAGAGGAGGACAGGATAGCTCTGGCCAGCCAGAGAAATCTTTCCATAAAGAAATACAGCGTCTGTGTTCCCTGTGGTGGAAAGGCCAAGGGCGTATAAATGGTCACCAACAGCACATGTTTTCAATTACTTGTACAGTAACAATGGTAATGCGTTTGGGGACTTGTTAGGGAGAATCTTCTTACACATAT
Organism: Halichoerus grypus; assembly: GCF_964656455.1. Lineage (NCBI taxonomy): Eukaryota > Metazoa > Chordata > Mammalia > Carnivora > Phocidae > Halichoerus > Halichoerus grypus. The sequence goes on from NC_135712.1 coordinate 141,560,702, forward strand.
AATCTTGAGGATATAATGGGTTTATATTGAAATTTGATATAGAAACATATATAGTTTTGGTAAAGAAAAGCTATCAAGTGCCTATGGAATTATAGACATCTTCCCCATCAGTCCTTGCACATTTGCTTCTTACTGAGCCCACCGTATACTCATCTTTATCACTTTCATCCCCCCATGCTTGTTGATCTTTCTGAAATTTGAGGGGAACATGACCAGAACTTCACCCTGGTTCCCTTTCTTTGCATTCTTTTATCTACCCATCAGAACTACTTTGCATATCAATATGTTATCCATGAACTGCCAGGGCAGAGTTTATTTTAATCTATTATTCTGCTTAACAAAGAATGGAAATTATTATACAAAAACTTAGAGAACTACTCTGCTACCTGATCTGCTCAGTAGTGCATTCATTTGCAGATTCTACCAGCTTTTGTCCTTTTGTTATATTGCTGATAATTGTTATTCCTCTGACATGTTCCATGTACACCTTGGTCTTGATAACTTAAAGGGGAGAAGCAACACAGAATTCTTCATACCTGGTGCTTCATTTTATGTGGGCTCCCTGAAGGGACAGGCTTGTGGCTGTGCCTACATTCCTAGGAAATTAATGTTCCTTCTTCAGACTCCTGTTTTTCTATTTATAGCCACAGGGCTTCAGTTTTATAAGTGTCCAGAAAGTTCTGAGTAATGCATAGAATTCTACATACACAGCAAATACAACCTTGGCAAAATGTAATCCCTGGTGAGAGAGGAAAAATAGAGAATCAACAATCCGTTGCTTTTATTGGAATAATAAAACTGGAACAGTTTGTGTCTGAAAGTGGGTTGTAAACCGGACTTTTTTTTTCATGTAAATTCTATAACGAGGATATAACGGACATTGTCATGAATTTGGTAAATGGAAAGTTATAATAGTTGGAGAAAACTTGACTTCTCCTCAGTACTCTTTTTTTTTCATCGTTTACTTATCCAAATGTGCCTATTTTAATGGTTGGTTGATTAAGATGTGGGCTTCAGTGAATCACTGTTTCGTGTGAGCATGAAGAGAATTTGTGTATGTCTAACAAAACATGAAGGAAAAATAAGTATAATCATTTTCTATTATCGTCTCTCAAGTCTTCCCATTCACTTTTTTCAAAATATTAAAAATTTTAGAAGAACTCCCTATGGGCTCTGCTGTCTCTAATATTTATTAAGGAGGGGGCATTTTATGCAAAACGGAGAGCCTACTCTTAATTATTGTTTTGACAGTTTGAATGTAATTATACATTTTTGTTGCAAGAAAAATTCATAGAATTAACATCACCATATTAAGGAATATTATAAAAAGTCTGTGTACAAATGCTGCTCATTTAGCTTAGGGATAATAAGAATGGTGGTGTTGGACTTTCAAGATACAGTATATAATGGGATGGAGCCTGATATAATGTAATGAAATGACCTTGACATACGTATAAATGAACAAACCAATAGAACAACTCCATTGTTCACAAGAATGAATGTGATTCTTTGAATCTCCATTGGTCACGGGATCTGTGGCTGTGTTGTCTCTACTCTGTTAGCTCTCAGAGGAAAGACGAAGGATTCAGAATTGTTTAAACCTCTCCCTCTCACGCTGTCTCTGTTCTCTCTCTCTCCCTCTCTCTGTCCATTACCATAGTATGGATTGTTCACATTTCTCTTCATTATATTATCTTATAAGGCTTCAGAATCACATCACTCCTCGTGAAACGACAAAGAGAAAAATATATCACTTTCAACAAATTTGATTTAAAACTGGCAATTATATAAGGTAACACTTAAAAAGTAGACCCTAGAGAGGGATCTAGGTGATTATTTAAGGACTAAGGTTTATGACAGCATGGACATTTGCTCTAAACTGTATTCAAGATACTCATTATTCCAATCCTAATGAGGCCTTTACGTCTTCATTCAGAAGCAGTTTGCTAAGGCAAGTGTATCATAAAAAAACCTGAGATTTGGTTTTGTTTTCATATCTTAGACTAGTAGATCAAATAACACAGAGTCTCATTTTTAAAACTTTCTCTTTTTTATTTATATTTTTCTTATGCACGAAAAATAAGTTCCTATTTTAATGTACACATTTTTGTATACTGATATTAATCTTTTAAAAATATGTCTATTAGCCATTTCAAATCTGTAAGTTGTAGATCCATGTGCTTTGCTCACCTTTCTATTGGTTTTTAAGTGTTTTCCATTTTTCTAATAAAAATGTTAGACATTACAAAGGTAGAAAGTGTAGTGTAATGGAGACCTTTGCTCCCATCACCCAATTAGTATTTACTCATGGCCAATCTTGTTTCATTTATAATTCCACTCACTTCTTTTCCTTCCAGATCATTCTGAAGCAAATTGTAATCATAACATCTGTAAATATTTCTGCATGCATCTTTAAAATATAAAAGCCCTTTAAAAATAGCCCTAATGCCAACATTAAAGCTTAAATTAATCGTCCACTAATATCATTAAATGTTCAATGTTCAGATTTTCTCTTAAAAGTTTCAAATAGTTTTTTTTTTTTTTAATTAGGATCCAAATAGTGTCTACACATGTGATTAGATGAAACATCTCTTAAATCTTGTTTCATTTATAGGTCTTCTCTTCATCTCTTCCCCGTCCCCCACCGCCCCCCCCCCCCCGGAACTTTTTGGTTTTTTGGTTTGTTGTTTTTGTTGTTTTTACGTACATAAGAAACCAAGTTACATGTCCTGTAGAGTTTGCTACTGTATGAATTTTGGAATAGCATCCTCATGGTGTCATTTTATGTGCTCCTAAGACCCTATGATTCTTGTGAATTGATAAGTAGAGTTTGAGGTTTGGAAAGATTGCTTTCTAAGTAGCGGCATGCACTTCCATCAGAAGGGATGTAATGTCTAGTTGTCTCATTTTGTGTATGTGTATGATGCCACAGCCTTTGATGATTATTGTCGAGATCCATTAATCCATTAGGAATGGCAAAATGGTGATATTCTAATTCTGTTATTCCTTTCTCATTTATTAGATGGGATAATTGTATAAAAAGATATTGCCACTTTTCAAGTAGTCAGTGACTCTTTAATATAGTTTGTGTAGGAAAGGCAGGATACATGCTTAATTCTCTCCTTTTGTAGTCAAATATAGTAATTTTTTTCCCCTAACATTTTGGAAAGGTGACCGGTAGAGTTCCTTTTGTTATGTTTTGTTTTATCTTGTTTTGAAGATCATTATGAATTCATGGAAATAAATATATTTGCTGTTTTTTAACCCATTGAAGTTATGTGGTTTATTGACACTTAAATTGTCTCACTTGAGGAGGTTATTGGAACCTCTTCTTTTGGCTTCTAAGTTATTATTTTAGTCTGTTCAGGCTACCATAACAAAATACCATAGATTGGGTGGCTTAAACAACAAACTGATTTCTCATAGTTTTGGAGGCAGAAAGTCTGAAATCTGGATGCTAGCAGGTTGGTTTCTGATGAGAGCCCTCTTCCTGGCTTGCGGAAGATCATCTTTCTTGCTGCATTCTGATGGAGAAGAGAAAAAAAAAATACAAGCTCTCTGGTGTCTTTTTTTAGAAGGACACTAATCTCATCCAAAAGGCCCCACCCTCATGACCTCAGCTGAAACTAATTCTCCCAATTGCCCCATCTCCAATCTCACATTGGGGTTTGGAACTCCAATTTATGCATTTTGAGAGGACACAATTCAGGTCATAGCAATCTTTTTGACACATCCTGTTGTTCTTGGTTTCTTTGCTTTTAGGTCGGGCAAGATACGCCACACTGATTTTTCATTTTTCCTATTTCAGCACTAGAGTCAGCTAATTTTTCAAGCTCTGTTTTGCTGTTTTTGTTTTTTTGTTTTGTTTTGTTTTTTTTGGTTTGTTTGTTTTGTTTTGTTTTGTTTTAAGTGGGAAATGGTGATTAAAATCCCAAAATCTGGGTATAGCATGTGCTCACTGCTTTTGGTTTGGTCATTGTTTCTAGGCATTTTTAATGGACAGAACAGGATTTTTTTTTCCCCAAGGTAAAATACATTTTGATTTCATAAATACATTTCCAATTCAAATTCAGGACCATTGTTTCTTGTTTAACCTTTGAGCTTGTGTCTGTATCCCTTTTCTTTATAACAAAAATCTTGGTTTTTAAGTAGACTATCAGCTTCTTATTCATTTGTAAAAATGAATCTTAGAATAACAATAAGGTCTTACCACACACCATATGATACTGAAAGTTTATAATAATTTTGCAGTTCTTTTTTATTTCCCATAAGGCATATCCCAGTTGAGATTTACAGCCAAATTATCGTCTTTTAAAAGCACTTTGTATAGTTCTTCTCTGTGTGCTTATGACACTAACTGTATCATCCTTGGGATTGTTTGTTTTACTTTACTTTCAATTCTCTGTGACTGCTTATTTAATTTTTATTATAATTATGTAAAATATTAATATGGTTCCAAAGTAAAATTTATAAAACATAGTATATTTGAATAAGTCTTATTTGTATTCCCGTCTTCTCCACCCCATCTCTTTCTTCTCCACACATAAATATTTTTTAATTACAGCTTATCCTTTATTTTTTTAATATAAGCAAAAACATGTGTGTGTATTTATACTGTCCCCATTTTTTTTTAAGATAAATGATAGCATACTACTCATAGTTTTCTCCATCTAGCTTTCTTCACATAACAATGTATCCTGGTGCTCCCTTTATAATAGCATGTGTAAACATCCTCCATTCACTTTTGTCAAATGCATAAATTTCCATTTTGTGAATATATCACAGTTTAATAAATCAGTTCCAAATAGATGGACAACTGACTTATTTCCAGCTGTTTGTTTTGAAAATACTGCCCCAATGAAGAGCCTTTAGCACACCCAAAGAATTTTTCTGTAAGTAACTTTTGATTCCAATGCATAGGCAGTTTCTAATGGATAACATTTAGAATGTGCAAATATGAAAATGAAAATAACTATAAATAAACCAAAGGTAATCACTATTGACTTTGTCCTTCTAGCTTTTGTTCTGTTTGCACATACCCACAAAAAAAGCAGAGATTAAGATATATGTAGACTCCTGTAGTCTTTTGTCAGCTGGCATCGTGGTTTAAGTAGAAATAGGTATATATTGGTATATATAGTATATATGGGTATATATCAGAGAAGTTCTCAATAAACGTTATCTTAATGCCTTCATAATATCGTCATATTATAATGAACAACTTCTCCATGAGGTATAGACATGTTACACTTTCTGATACATATTGCTATATTGCAAATAAGGAAAAGTATGGCGATTCATAATACAAACAACACTGCATGTCTATCTATGCTACCCATGCATAAGACCTCCTTCTGATTATATATGATTCTATAGATCTGAGGCAGGACCTGAGATTCTACATTCCTAACAAATGCCCAGGTGAACCATTGCTGCTGATCCTTGGATAGTATAGTACTTCAAATAGCACTTGTATAAAGGATGATCATGGCTCAGTATTTTATCTTACTTCCTGTGAGACTGAACAAGGGCGTGAGTACTTAGACAAAATGAATAGACGCCCTAGTACTTATATTTATGCAGCTTTCTAAGAAACCTCCTAAGATAGAAATTCAGTCTAGCCTATTTTAGCCAAATCCTAAATAAAGTCACACTACCGGACTGTATGGCCTCTGGATATCCTTTCTTCCCTCAAAGCCCTTTGATCCAAGGGACAGTTTTTTCTAACTTTTCAGTATCTGCCCTGAGGTCTATTATAGATGTGTTAACAGTGAAACATCAGAATGTAGAGGCTTTTTGCTGTGATAAGCGAGGGAGTGATTTCTTAGTGAGGACAGCAACAGTAGGGTTGATTTCTCATCCTATCCCATTGCTGTTGAATCAATACCAAACTGTGTTGTGTCTGAAGTCCTTTCAATGAGGCAGGTCATGTGCAAGACCTGATGAGGCTCCAGAATTTCTCTGGAATACATGTTGCCTACATCCCTTACAGGGCCCATGTTCCCAATTTTTTTCATTGTGCAGATACTTGGTTGGCTGGCTCTAGAAGTTTAGCTATGAATAGCAAATTATAATTGTTCTCAAGGATCTCAGAGTTTAGGAGGTTAGACAAGGGAGATAATTGGTAATTATAGAACTTTATGTATGGTAAATGCTATAGTAAGTTACAAGTAGGCACAGAGGAGGGAATCATAACTCGATATTTTAGAAATTTGTTCCATGAAAGGTGAAACAAAGGTATAATTAGCCAGGGGAAGAAAGAGAAGGAGTTCTGGAAGGAGGGAATATTCTGCAGGAAGGTTGAGAGATTCAAAAGAGAAAGAAGGGGAAAAAAAAAAACAAGGCAAATTGGGGAACTGTAAGTAATCTGGGGCAGATTATGTGTCTATTTGTGTGTGCGCATCCATGCTGGGAATAGGGACCATTGTGCTGTAGAGAAGGGTGAAGAAGTTGTAGAGCTAAGTCAAGGGCAGGACTCGAAGGGCCTTATTAACCTACCTAAACCTTTTGAAATTAATTCTTAAGGTGATGAAGAACAGTTAAAAAGTTTTCTGTTCAAAGTTAAAAGTTTTAAGTATGGAATGTTACCCCCTTAAAAACAAACAAAAAAATAAACAATACCCCACTCACTGCAACTCAGAGAATGGATTGCTGAGTAGCACACCTGTAGGCTAGGAAGACTGATGAAGAGCCTAGGGAGGTTAATTGTGACTAATGTTTATGAGTATGTCAGGGCTAGATTTAACTCTCAAAACAACCCCTTTAGTTGTACATGTTTATTATCATCAGCCTCATTTACATTTAACAACACTAAGTCAAAAGCATGGTTGAACTACAGTTCTGCAGCATAGAACGAGGGCGTTAGAGAGACACAGCCTGAACTCAGGTAGTTTGCTTCCAGAGTCCACTTACTTCACCGGGTTGTACTGCCTTCCCCATGCGAGGCCACAGTGCATCTGTATTTCTATACTGGGAACACTGATTCAATAAAAAAGTTCTACATATGCCAGTCCTTTCCTGCGACATACACATGCATTTCATTTCATTTCATTTTTTATCTCATACATTGAAAGAGAGGCAAAAATTAAGTGAACATTTAAAGCTTACACGGACCTTTCAGAATAAGACTGGGCATCTGGACTTTTGACTCTCAGTCTTCTACATCTAACCTAATAATCTGAGTTTTTACCTATTTCCCAATGATGGACTTGCTAGAAATGGAGTGATGAAGAACACTTTGCTATAACATGGTGCTACTGGGGTAGAACTTTAAACCAACTGCTTGTATGAGTCTTCTGGGCGCTGCGGAAATATTAGCACACATCCTACCCATAACACTTCCCAGGTTATAGTCAAATGCCTCTTCTTAAATAGTATCCATTAAGAAGTACCTGACATCTGATCCCTTCAAAATGTTTGCTATATCCAATGTTTTTTACACGTTTACCCACCTTTGCATTGAGTGCCCCCCATCAAATTAAAATAATATGTACATATATTTATAAAATGGCAGTCATAATGCCTGTTTTACAAGATTATTTTGAAAAAACACATGGAAAGTGGCTGGCACCTAGTGAAGATTCAACCAATTTTAGATCAGTAAATTTTTTTTTTTTCCCTTGGCACCACAGCCGCGTTATCATTATTTAAAAACTCCAAGATTACTCTCCAAATTGCTGTGTTGATTGCAAGCTTTCTGAATGAAATAATTAATAAGAAATGTTAGATCTCTGTGGGGACTTTAGATTTTTGACAAGAAAAAATAAAACCAAAACACTGACGTTCCAGTACTCTGTCTCCACCCAAGAGTTAGCAGCGTTTACCGATAAAGATGAATTTTTTGTTTTCATAAAAGAGGCCAACATGACATTCATTAGCTTTGGCCATTGCTTGGCCATGTTTGATCTTAATTCTAAATGTATAAAGTTAGCAAGACTCTTGTCACATCACCACTGGCTTAATTTAGAGGTGACCCCGTGTTTTTTTTTTTTTCCATGGGGACATAATTCTTGATGTCAGTTCCCTTGTGTTTGTTACAAGACAGTAGGTTTCAGCTAGAAAGGGCATTTGACTTACCAAAAGAAGAAATAGCTTCTTCAGTCATGTCCAGAGTGAATGGCAATCCCATTACACTAAAGGGTAAGGAGTTGAAAGATTTCCTAGCAGCTGGATTCATGTGTAAATCATTTAAATCTAGTATTTTGCATGAAGCTTAGAAAGTCATTTTCATGCAGAAAACAAGTATAAGGTAAGTGCCCCCCACTTTTCCTTTGGATCAGGACATGGTCCTTAAAAGCGGCACATTATGCAAATGAAATTCACTTTTGTCTCCCTTTTCGCTCTTGTAACCTGAAGAATCACATCTTGTAAGAGCTCTTTGTTTTCTTTGGGGCCAGAGTCAGAGAAGTCCCTCTAGAGCCTTAGAGAGAGGTTAAGTATAGCACTTAAGCACGAAGTGACACTGTATGAAATTGGACATGATAATTATTGAAAAATGGGATTTATTTAATATAAAAATTTACCAGAATTTATTTTTTCTTGTCGTGAATGATTATAGTTCATTTGTTTTACTCTTTGCATTTTCTTCAGTCATTACCCACCTTGAATCAAGTCTGTGCAAACCTTAATTCACAGAAAAGCATTATCAGCATAATCACATCACAAAGTTGCAGTGAGGACAGACTGAGATTCAGGAAGTGGTGTTGCTATTCACATTTGAGAATTAGGACGATACTAACTCCACACAGTTTATGTTACTATTCACGAAAGGAATTATGCTAATTTCAGGGTTGTTTACTGCCTGAAAACAAGAGAGTAAGGGGTACTGGCTGGGATTTTCCTCATCCTTCAACAAAGCGGCAGGTGGACCAGCAAGGGCTCTACCTTCCCTTCCGCGACTGTCATTCACATCAAGCTGGTTCTAGCAATTGTCAGCCACTGAAGCTCCAAGGACATGATGTCACCTGCTGAAGGCTTCCAGTCTGTTGTGACAGAATAGTTGGTCCCTGGTACAAAAGAAGCATATGCCATTGATTGTGAGAATTCTGCCACTTGATGTCAGGAAGAAAAATCATAAACTTAACAAATCCGAGTATGCCTAAAATTGTCATGAAAATCTCTCTCACAGAAATGTTCTAGTCCTGACATTTATAATTACTTGCTTTCTATAGCATAACACCAGTGTTCTCTTTTTCTGCATTGATACTTATGTTTCCCCCACCTCTAGCAAGGGCTCTGAAAATATGGAAGCATCCATAATCCTGATTTGCTCTGTTTTGGAAAGAGCGCTATAATATTGTCATGATATTAACCAAGAGTGACACATAGTGAAGACTTCCAGCTCTGAGCAGGCTCAGTTGCCATGCTTCATTGTTTATCTCACAAGCAGCACTGGTGAAAGGAAGAGCTGTCTCCAAAAGACATCTCCAAGGATGCCTGAGTGAAGCTTAGACTCAGGATTTGGCAGAACTCACAAAATATGAAAACATGCACCCCGCTACACTCTCCCACAAGAAGCTCTTCATGCAGAACAACCAGTGACATCTTGAAACACTTTCAGATCTTCAGGGATGGAGCCATGAACAGAAAGGATGCTCACAAAGTCAATCACCATCATTTAAATGCTCTGTATCTAACAGAGAGATGCCTTAGCAAAACCACGGTGGCTCATGTATTTTTCCCTGAAAGCTCTGTGTATAGGACATTTTCATTATTGCCTTTCCAAATTACCCTGTTAGGAGAACTGAGATCCTGGAGTTACCTAGTATCCATTTTCTTGGATCAGATGGTTTGCTATTTATCTGTTCTGGAAATAATTCTGAGACCTCAGGGTAGTCACCACTGCATCCCTTTAAGATGGCAAACAAATGGTGAGAGGTATGTTGCATACTTTTTTTTTTTTTTAAGATTTTTATTTATTTATTTGACAGAGAGAGAGACCACAAGCAGGGGGAGTGGGAGAGGGAGAAGCAGGCCTCCCACGGAGCAGGGAACCCGATGAAGGGCTCGATCCCAGGACCCTGGGATCATCACCTGAGCCGAAGGCAGATACTTAATGACTGAGCCACCCAGGCACCCCAATATGTTGCATACTTTTAAAACTCAAGTGGGGCAGAGCATATGAATTGTCTCTGCCTTTATATGGTTGAAAAATCCAGGAAACATGAAGGAACTGCTTGGAACTGATGTCTTTCATGAAAGGCAGCTTTTTCACATCTGGAAAATGTTGTTCTGTATTAATATTTCTGTCCCCAAATAACCATAAAATATAAAGTTTTATCACAGATATTTTAAACAAATTATGACAATGCCTGTATAGTTTCTCTTTTAAAGGTTGTTATTGCAAGAAATTAAGTAAGTTGTGTGAAATAAGCTAGAATTTACTATTGTGCCCATGTAGATTTTGTTGATTGGGTTAATAAACACATTCATCCTCATAGCTAAAACATTTAGATGTAGTATCAGGGATTAATAATGACATTACCACATTTTTCTTTTTAATCAAAGAGCCATCTTTTCTGGACCTGTTTATTTTGGAAATACAGTCCAGCGTTAAAATGATTTTTCAAAGTATAGCGATGGGTTAATTATCACTGTCTTCACCATAAAAACAAAAGAAACATCTCACAAGAAAAACCACTAAATCAGTCTTTTGGAAAAAAAAAAAAAAAAGCTGACTATTTTTTCCCTGTTTTTCCCATATGAAAAAGTATGCCTTGCTTTTTCTTTGTCTATTCTTCAAACTCACATAAAGCCAAACTAGACACAATTCATGTTTACAGAAATCAAAGACACTTTTATTTTTTGGTCCCCTGCCATTTCTCTCTGCATTGGGACAATTTCTTACTGTGTTTCTTACCAAACAAGGGTAGCAATGGAAAGACTGTCAAGTGCCAGTAAGCCCATTTGAGAAAAGACAGGTCAAGGTTTTTCATTTTAGAAGGCCTACAAAATACAGAACCGCTTATAGTTATATGCTGTGATGCTTCCAGTGGACACTTTTATTGTGCTGTGTTTTATTGTTAAGTTCCATTGAACATCAAGTGATTGGCCCAGCCTGTGGGATGGCCCTCTAGTGTGACAGTGTCAAATATTCCTGGTGGCAGGCTTGACATGGGCTGATTGCTCCTTCCATTCAGAGAGCATCACGCCTTTTGCAATAAAGAGCAGAACAAAGCCCCTCCTGATTGACAGCAATGTATGTTGCTTTTGTTTTTAATTCTTTAACACTTGACACTCTTAGATGGTACTTTATACAAGAAGGAGGTCAAGTTCCAAAGCGACCTTTCTTTGGAATTCAAGAGGCAAGAGGATGGATTGAAGATGACCTTCAGTACTGATTATCTCTACTTTTCATTTAAATATCAAATGGAAAGTTTGGAAGCCTGCTGATTATGTTATTAAATAGTCACAGACCTAAGTGTTGAGAAATAAAGTAGCCACCACTTCAGAGGCATGGCTATTTTTGGTTCTAAATGTAGGCAAGAATAGTAAGAATTTCCTCAAATTGTTGACTGCAACAGGTGTGCTATTAGAGAAAAAAATAATAATAAATAGTGTAATCCCTACAGAGTTGCAGTTAGATCTTATGGGAAATGAATAATTTTCCTTGCTAACATATTAAAAACTGTGCAAATTTAATTTCTTCCTCATTGTCATTATCTAGATTTGATATCCCACTGAGATGTCAAGAGAAGTCTTAGGGGTTTGGGATGATTCTAGCAGTAGCCACTGTTCTATTAATGGGGGGATGGATGGATCCAAGCCACTCACCTCTGATGGAAAGCAGAGACTTATGGGTGGGGTCCCTACAGTTGTTTCTTCTAAATCTATCTTTCAGTAATCATAATAAGAGAGTTAACGAGCCTTGGAAGTATTAGAGGATGTGGTGACACTGGACATGCCACCCAAATGCCCCTTCAGTGAAGAACCACTGGGAGGCTGTTGATGGGCAACCTTCAGGTGTCAGCTCCTGACAGGGTTCTACTTAGGTGCAGAGAGCCTTATGGTGCAAGGCCATGCCTTTCTTGGGGTGGACCACATCCAAGGGCTGATCAGTGTTGTGGTATTAATGCCTGGCCATCTTGGCCCAACTCAGACACCTAGGGGCCATTGTAGCTCCGGAACTTCCATTGGGTCCAGCAGAGGTCAGGCCTGCAACATAGCTCAATTTCTCCCTCTGTCCACTCCTGCTGCTTTGCATTCCATTTTACAGATAACAATCCCAGAACCTCTCCTTAATATACACGATGCTCTCAGCACTCCATCTCAGCATTGGTTTCCCAAGGGACCCAATCTGCAGTACACAAGCAACCAGACACATCCAGAATTCTTTACTGGATTATTTGCAGTTACAATAGCCAGTGATATTATAGGACTGTAATTCTGTTTTGTATTTGGTAAGTCTTATTAGCAATTCAAGCAATTTCAGAGCTAATATTAAAACGATAGGAAGGTTATATGAATGACTTGAAGGAAGGGCCCCGGAGCCTGAATCTTTACCTCTACAATCAGGTGTCAGTTCCTGATAGAATTGGAGAAAATCAAAAGACTATATTCTGTTTGGGGAGAGGTATATTGGCTTTAGTGTATGCACAAGTTTTTGTTTGTTTTGTTTTTTGCAGTTTTTGAGTTACGTGCACGGTCCTGTGAATTTTTGCCTTTAAGAAAAATCTCTACCCTTTTGATTTAAGATTTTAAAGAATTATTGTCTTCATTATCAGTACTCACTGATGCTGCCAATTCAATTATCTGCAGTGGAGGGCAGTGGTGGCCAAGAAAAACTAAAACAATGAATTATTTAGAATCATTTATGTTTTTCCTAAGTACTTTTTTCTTACATTTGAATACAAATGCCTTATATAATTCACATTTAAAAATATAACTTTTAAATAAACTGCCTGTGGATAATTGAAAAAAAGACTACATTTACGTTTGATTCTTTCTCTAGAAAAGCTATAATCGTATATAATCATAAAGATAAAGTAGTATCTTGCATAAAAGTCATATTTTTGGTATTTTATCTGTCACAATGAAGACTAAAAGGCAGTCGAATGAATGTGGAGTCAGTTGAATGAAGGGATAGTTAAAAGACACTTGGGGAAAAATATGTTGCTATTTCTCAGATTGCATTCATAATTTCCTTAGCAATTGCAAGTAAAATGGAAGGAGATGATTCATGTGAGAAATTGACATTACCTATTCCAAGTTGCGTGTTACATATATGAAAATTTTCAATGAAGCAACCCTTTAAGCCATTTTGATTTTTAAATTTCACCTATCTGCTACTGGAAGTTTTATTTCTTTGCCTTTTCAGACTCGTGAATAAAAAGGACTCAGACCTTACAAATTTATTTGGACTTTTTTTTTTCTCATTGAAGGGAGATATTCATTAGGAAAGCTAAATTTAAACATTCCCTTGCTTCCCCATTCAGTAGTAAATAATGGCATGATAATAAAAGCTATGCTTGACTGCCTATATTTTTTGTCTGGGCGCCATACTAGTGCCTCGAATATATTTTCTCTTCGTTTCTCCATAAGTCTTGTGAAGAAGCTCACATTAAACCTATGAAAAGCTACGGCTCAGAAAGTCTAAGTAGGTCACCAAAAGTCACACAGTAGAAAATAGCGTACATACTACTTAGGGTCAGATAGCCTGACTGTGGCATCCATACTCTTTCCAAAATACTGAGCAGTCATGGATGACCACTCTGCGTCATCAAAAGGAATGAAATCAGCTTAAAGTGAAAACATAGTGTGTTAGCTCAGAGATGGAAAATCATAATCCATTTCATTTCAGTGAAGTCTTTTCATCCAGTTTAACTGTCAGACTATGCGTGTCAATCCTTTTTTTTTTTTTTTTTTTTTTAGAACTTCAGATTGAGTTTAAGGAGTTACTATTCCCTTTGAAGGCTTCTAAGAAGTATCAGGCTGCCCCTTGCCTATGTTTTATTCCTTGGCACTGAATGTAGTGATATACTTTATGGGAATGCTTTCATTTCTCTATTTATCAATATGAACAATTGTTTATATAACCATTATAATATATGCAAAGGGAAATTATTTCATCAAAAAAAAAAGTTGAGGGCGCCTGGGTGGCTCAGATGGTTAAGCGTCTGCCTTCGGCTCAGGTCATGATCTCAGGGTCCTGGGATCGAGTCCCGCATCGGGCTCCCTGCTCCTTGGGAGCCTGCTTCTCCCTCTGCCTCTCTCTCTCTCTCTCTGTCTCTCATGAATAAATAAATAAAATCTTTAAAAAAAAAAAAAAGTTGAGAACCTACTAGGTGTTAGACACTGTGCCAGGCATTGAATATAAAATAGTAAAGAAAATAGACATTGTATCTATTTTCATGGTGTTTATTTTCTTGTGGGAAGGGAGGCAAGCAATATGAGTTCTAGCAGGTGATTTATTATAATTTGCTCTAATGAATTTATCCATGAGCTGCTAACATTCTTAACCTGAGGACATTCTAAAATAAAAGGGATTTACTTCTTCTAAGGAAAATATTTTGCCTTATCTCTGCCTTGAAAATAATAAAATGTTATTTTCAAAAATGCATGGGTCAACATAAAGTGGTATCTGAAAAAGCAGGATTTGAGGCATATATTTGCCTATTAACCTGACCTAAAAGAACTTTTCATTGTTATAGTGATTATTATATATATTTTATATGAAGTTTTTAAAGTGTTCTAAAATATACAAATGATTATTTTCCCCTTTTTATTTCCAATTCTTTTTTCCCAAAATGTTGTATTCAGTATATTTAACCCAATTGATACAGTTAAATACACAAAGACCTTAAGCCCTAAGCTTTTCCATGACCGTTCCCAAATATTGGGTCATTCTTCTCAACATATTAGCTCGGATAGCAGCCAGTTCTGAAGAGAACTAATCCTCATTATAACCCTGTCCAAAGCTTAGTGTCATCTTCCTATTTATTGGAGCTGGATTAGATTCATGACCCCCACGTCTACCAATTGGACATGTAATTTTGGCTGATTGTCAAAGGCATCCCTTAGACTTTCCTGGAAATGATTTTCTCCACATTTGTTGGCTCTCTAAGCTGTCCTGAATATATTTGAGAAGAGAGTTTTGACGTTTTGGGTCTGTGAATTTGGCCTGAATGTGAATAAGTGGGTTGCGTTCCTGGTTTTGAAGGAGCCTGAAGCATGGCCCAAGAGGTTGCCTGATGAATACAGTCATGGAATTTGGAACTGGAAGGGACCTTAGAGACCACCTAATCCAACTATTTCAAGCAGATGCAGAAACTTCAGAGCCAAAAGGGGTCAAATGACTAACCCAAGGTCTCAGAATGAGCACGTGGCAAAAGCCAGGCCAGAATCCATTTCTCTCCTCCAAGGGTCACCCTCTTCCCACGGCTCCATATACAGGCTATAACCTTTGGATTGCCTTACTCTTAGTCTAATAAATAGGATGGATGATTGTAAATTTTGGACAGGTTTAAAATAAGGATTCACTCTTGTCTTTTGTGATTGTGTGGTTCAACTCTAGTAACTAAAGAAAAGGAAAGTAATAAGGCAAACCAACTATAGTATTTACCAATGTAAAAGTAAATACTAGCATAACTATTAAAAGGGTTAAAAATTCCTATATTTTTGGGTGGCTTGAAAATAAGAGTCACTGTATCCTTGGGTGGTTGCTTTGCTGCTCCTTTTCTCCTCTGTATGTGCTTAACTGTGATAGAACATTTTTTTCCCTCACGGTAAAGCCTACAGCTTAGAGGATCAGAAACTGCCCCTTTAATTTGTTTTTTGTGGCTCATTATCTAAGAGAGGGCTATTTTCTGTTTTTACAAAGGGAGATTTCGAGTCATCCCTAACTCTTCCGTGAGGATGTGATTTTGGCAACAGTAAAACTTCTGACCTTCCTAGTGAAAGATCGCTATTACAAATATCTATTAGATAATATTGAGTATTGAGCTTTTATTAAATATTGTGATTCAAGCAAATTCCTTTGTGCCACAGATTACATATTTCTTGTAAAATCTTTAGAAAAAATCCTTAGAAAAATTATCAATTGCACGGCATTTCTTCTCCTTCTCTCTCTTTCATTAATGTTCACATCCAGGCCTTGGTAGAATCTTTTCACCCTCTCCTGGTCTGAGTGTCGACCTTCTGACCACATATAAGGATAATTAAAACCCTTAAAAGATGTTACAATAAGGCACTTCACACTGATGAGAAATGTAAGGTATAATGTGCTATTCTCCTCGGCTCCTTGGTATATCATTCCTAGAGTCAAAGAAGAGTCTGATGGAAACCTATAGGCAGCCTAATCCCTAGAGGAAATTATTACTTTTTTTTTTCCTGATTCTATGAGTATGCCACCTACCTAGCTGGCCACATCCTACATTGGTTCCTCTCTACAAAAAGGACTGACTCTGCCAGAGACATATACCATCAGAAAAGTGAGAATATCATCATACTTGTATCTTGTTTAGTTTCTGACATAGGAAAATTCTCTAGTCCCTGCCTCTCCACTTCACATTCTCTTTAAATGTGCTAGAACAAACATGAGTAAAAAAAGGCTCCCTCCTTAATGCATATCATTTACAGTATCCTCACTTCTTCAAAGCATGTTCACTGTCTTTAGAGTAGTGAAACCAGCTCCAAAACTTTGTTAAAAATCAATTCTTTCTCTCACAAATATTTATGGAGCACCTACTGTGTGCCAGGATCTTTTATAGGAGCTGGGACCACATGAATGAACAAAGCAAAAAAATATCTTACTCCATGAACCTTGTGCTCTTGTGGGAAAGAAATGTAACAAAATAAGAAAAATATGGTATGTCGTATTGTTCTACAGACAAATAAGGCATGGAAAGGAAGTGGGTAAGGCTAGCTGTGTGTAATATCTAAATAAAGTAGTAAGGGGTGACCTCTCTGAGAAGGTGACATTTTTACAAAAATCTGAAGAAGTTAAGGGAGAGAACTATGCAATACTCTGGGAAAAGATGACTCTAAGCAGAGGGAACATCAAGTTTAGACGGCCTCAGGCAGAAAAATGCCTGGGGTGTTTGAGGAATAGCAGGGAAGCCTGAGTGGCTAAGGCAGAGTAAGCATAATGCAGAAGAAACAGAGTAGGCTGGGCTTGTAGGTCTTTTTTTGGACATTGGTTGTTTTTTTTTAATTTTTTTATTGTTATGTTAATCACCATACATTACATCATTAGGTTTTGATATAGTGTTCCATGATTCATTGTTTGTACATAACACCCAGTACTCCATGCAGAACATGCCCTCTTTAATACCCATCACCAGGCTAACCCATCCTTCCACCCCCCTCCCCTCTAGAACCCTCAGTTTGTTATTCAGAGTCCATCGTCTCTCATGGTTCGTATCCCCTCCGATTTCCCCCCCTTCATTCTTCCCCTCCTGCTATCTTCTTCATTTTTTCTCTTCTTAACATATATTGCATTATTTGTTTCAGAGGTACAGATCTGTGATTCAACAGTCTTGCACAATTCACAGCGCTACCATAGCACATACCCTCCCCAGTGTCCATCACCCAGTCACTCCATCCCTCCCACCCCACCCCCCACTCCAGCAACCCTCAGTTTGTTTCCTGAGATTAAGAATTCCTCATATCAGTGAGGTCATATGATACATGTCTTTCTCTGATTGACTTATTTCGCTCAGCATAACACCCTCCATTTCCATCCACGTCGCTGCAAATGGCAAGATCTCATTCCTTTTGATGGCTGCATAATAATCCATTGTACTATATACCACATCTTCTTTATCCATTCATCTGTCGATGGACATCTTGGCTCTTTCCACAGTTTGGCTATTGTGGACATTGCTGCTATAAACATCGGGGTGCACGTACCCCTTCAGATCGCTACATTTGTATCTTTGGGGTAAATACCCAGTAGTGCAATTGCTGGGTCGTATGGTAGCTCTATTTTCAACTTTTTGAGGAACCTCCATACTGTTTTCCAGAGTGGCTGCACCAGTTTGCATTCCCACCAACAGTGTAGGAGGGTTCCCCTTTCTCCGCATCCCCGCCAACATCTGTCGTTTCCTGACTTGTTAATTTTAGCCATTCTGACTGGTGTGAGGTGGTATCTCATTGAGGTTTTGATTTGGATTTCGCTGATACCGAGCGATGTTGAGCACTTTTTCACGTGTCTCTTGGCCATTTGGATGTCTTCTTTGGAAAAATGTCTGTTCATGTCTTCTGTCCATTTCTTGATTAGATCATTTGTTCTTTGGGTGTTGAGTTTGATAAGTTCTTTATAGATTTTGGATACTAGACCTTTCTCTGATATGTCATTTGCAAATATCTTTTCCCATTCTGTCGGTTGTCTTTTGGTTTTGTTGACTATTTCTTTTGCTGTGCAAAAGCTTTTTATCTTGATGAAGTCCCAGTAGTTCATTTTTGCCCTTGCTTCCCTTGCCTTTGGCGATGTTTCTAGGAAGAAGTTGCTGTGGCTGAGGTCGAAGAGGTTGCTGTCCGTGTTCTCCTTTAAGATTTTGATGGACTCCTGTCTCACATTTAGGTCTTTCAACCATTTTGAGTCTATTTTTGTGTGTGGTGTAAGGAAATGGTCCCGTTTCATTCTTCTGCATGTGGCTGTCCAATTTTCCCAACACCATTAGTTGAAGAGACTGTCTTTTTTCCATTGGACATTCTTTCCTGCTTTGTCAAAGATTAGTTGACCATAGAGTTGAGGGTCCATTCTGGGCTCTCTATTCTGTTCCATTGATCTATGTGTCTGTTTTTGTGCCAGTACCATACTGTCTTGATGATGACAGCTTTGTAATAGAGCTGGAAGTCCGGAATTGTGATGCCACCAGCTTCGCTTTTCTTTTTCAACATTCCTCTGGCTATTCGGGGTCTTTTCTGTTCCATACAAATTTTAGGATTATTTGTTCCATTTCTTTGAAAAAAGTGGATGGTATTTTGATGGGGATTGCATTGAATGTGTAGACTGCTCTAGATAGCGTTGACATCTTCACAATATTTGTTCTTCCAATCCATGAGCATGGAATGTTTCTCCATTTCTTTGTGTCTTCCTCAATTTCTTTCATGAGTATTTTATAGTTTTCTGAGTACAGATCCTTTGCCTCTTTGGTTAGATTTATTCCTAGGTATCTTATGGTTTTGGGTGCAATTGTAAATGGGATCGACTCCTTAATTTCTCTATCTTCTGTTTTGTTGTTGGTGTATAGGAATGCCACTGATTTCTGTGTATTGATTTTATATCCTGTCAGTTTACTGAATTCCTGTATGAGTTCTAGCAGTTTTGGGGTGGAGTCTTTTGGGTTTTCCACATAAAGTATCATATCATCTGCAAAGAGTGAGAATTTGACTTCTTCTTTGCCGATTCGGATGCCTTTTATTTCTTTTTGTTGTTAGATTGCTTTGGCTAGGAATTCTAATACTATATTGAGTAGCAGTGGTGATAGTGGACATCCCTGCCGCGTTCCTGACCTTAGGGGGAAAGGTCTCAGTTTTTCCCCATTGAGAAGGATATTTGCTGTAGGTTTTTCATAGATGGCTTTTATGATATTGAGGTATGTACCCTCTATCCCTATACTCTGAAGAGTTTTGATCAAGAAAGGATGCTGTACTTTGTCAAATGCTTTTTCTGCATCTATTGAGAGGATCATATGATTCCTGTTCTTTCTTTTGTTAATGTATTGTATCACGTTGATTGATTTGTGGATGTTGAACCAACCTTGCAGCCCAGGGATAAATCTCACTTGGTCGTGGTGAATAATCCTTTTAATGTACTGTTGGATCCTATTGGCTAGTATTTTGGTGAGAATTTTTGCATCCATGTTCATGAAGGATATTGGTCTGTAATTCTCCTTTTTGATGGGGTCTTTTTCTGGTTTTGGGATCAAGGTAATGGTGGCCTCATAAAACGAGTTTGGAAGTTTTCCTTCCATTTCTATATTTTGGAACAGTTTCAGAAGAATAGGTATTAATTCTTCTTGAAATGTTTGGTAGAATTCCCCTGGGAAGCCATCTGGCCCTGGGCTCTTGTTTGTTGGGAGATTTTTAATTATTGCTTCAATTTCCTTAGTGGTTATAGGTCTGTTCAGGTTTTCTATTTCTTCCTAGTTCAGTTTTGGTAGTTGATACATCTCTAGGAATGCATCCATTTCTTCCAGATTATCTAATTTGCTGGCATAGAGTTGCTCATAATATGTTCTTATAATTGTTTGTATTTCTTTGGTGTTGGTTGTGATCTCTCCTGTTTCATTCATGATTTTGTTGATTTGGGTCATTTCTCTTTTCTTTTTGATAAGTCTGACCAGGGGTTTATCAATCTTGTTAATTCTTTTAAAGAACCAGCTCCTAGTTTCATTGATCTGTTCTACTGTTCTTTTGGTTTCTATTTCATTGATTTCTGCTCTGATCTTTATTATTTCTCTTCTCCTGCTGGGTTTAGGCTTTATTTGCTGTTCTTTCTCCAGCTCCTTTAGGTGTAGGGTTAGGTTGTGTATTTGAGACCTTTCTTGTTTCTTGAGAAAGGCTTGTATTGCTATATACTTTCCTCTTAGGACTGTATCCCAAAGATTTTGAACAGTGTGCTTTCATTTTCATTGGTTTCCATGAATTTTTTTTAATTCTTCTTTAATTTCCTGGTTGACCCATTCATTCTTTAGTAGGATGCTCTTTAGCCTCCATGTATTTGAGTTCTTTCCAACTTTCCTCTTGTGATTGAGTTCTAGTTTCAAAGCATTGTGGTCTGAAAATAAGCAGGGAATGATCCCAGTCTTTTGGTACTGGTTGAGACCTGATTTTTGAGCTAGGATGTGATCGATTCTGGAGAATGTTCCATGGGCACTAGAGAAGAATGTGCATTCCGTTGCTTTGGGATGGAATGTTCTGAATATGTCTGTGTAAGGATTGCCACCCCAGGTTTCTTTTGGTGTCCATTAGCATGGTAAATGGTTTTCCACCCCCTCACTTTCAATCTGGGGATGTCTTTGGGTCTAAAATGAGTCTCTTGCGGACAGCATATCGATGGGTCTTGTTTTTTAATCCAATCTGATAGCCTGTGTTTTTTGATTGGGGCATTTAGCCCATTTACATTCAGGGTAACTATTGAAAGATAGGAATTTAGTGCCATTGTATTGCCTGTAAGGTGACTGTTACTTTATATTGTCTGTGTTCCTTTCTGGTCTATGTTGGTTTTAGGCTCTCTCTTTCCTTAAAGGACCCCTTGCAATATTTCTTGTAGGGCTGGTTTCGTGTTTGCAAAAAAATGCTTTTTATCTCTCCTTCTATTTTCAATGACAGCCTAGCTGGATATAGTATTCTTGGCTGCATAGTTTTCTCGTTTAGTGCTCTGAATATATCCTGCCAGTCCTTTCTGGCCTGCCAGGTCTCTGTGGCTAGGTCTGTTGCCAATCTAATGTTTCTACCATTGTAGGTTACATATCTCTTCTTCCAAGCTGTTTTCAGGATTTTCTCTTTGTCTCTGAGCTTCGTAAGTTTTACTATTAGATGTTGGGGTGTTGACCAATTTTATTGATTTTGAGAGGGGATCTCTGTGCTTCCTGGATTTTGATGCCTGTTTCCTTCCCCAAATTAGGGAAGTTCTCTGCTATAATTTGCTCCAATGTACCTTCTGCCCCTCTCTCTCTTTCTTATTCTTCTGGGATCCCAATTATTCTAAGGTTGTTTCGTCTTATGGTATCGCTTATCCCTCAAATTCTGCCCTCGTGATCCAGTAGTTGTTTATGTCTCTTTTTCTCAGCTTCTTTATTTTCCATCATTTGGCCTTCTATATCACTGATTCTCTCTTCTGCCTCGTTTATCCTAGCAGTTAGCGCCCCCATTTTTGATTGCACCTCATTAATAGCCTTTTTGATTTCGACTTGGTTAGATTTTAGTTCTTTTATTTCTCCAGAAAGGGTTTCTCTAATAACTTCCATGCTTTTTTCAAGCCCAGCTAGTATCTTTAAAGTGATGATTCTGAACTCTAGATCCAACATCGTACTAATGTCCGTATTGAGTAGGTCCCTGGCAGTCGGTACTACCTCTTGTTCTTTTTGTTGAGGTGATTTTTTCCGTCTTGTCATTTTGTCCAGAGGAGAACAGATTAATGAGAGAACAAAATGCTAACAGGGTAACAACATCCCCAGAAAATATACTCTAAACAAATCAGAGAAGACCTGAAGCTGGGGGAAAAGAAAGGGAAAGAAAGAAAAAAGAAAAAGATAAAAACAAACAAAAACAGAATAAAACAGAAAAAAACAGAATATGATCAAATGTGATCAGGCTGGTGCATAGATCAGTGCCACACACTAGATTTTGGGTGTATTTTGGTCTGTTAAAAAAAGTGTCTCCCAAAATTTTAAAGAAAGAAAAACTTATATATGTACAAAAATAAGGGTTGATATGATGAAGAGATGGAATATGACTGTAAAGGTGAAAATTATAAAAAATTTTATAAAAGGAATTGATAAGAAGTTGTTTGAAAAAAGAAAGAAGAGGATTTTAAAAGAAAAAGAAAAAAAAAGGGAGAGAATGTGATCAGGCAGGAGAGTAGAACAAAACCATACACTAGAGATTTAGGTATATTTTGATCTATTAGAAGAAACTATCTCAAAATTTTAAAGAGAGGACAACTTATATATATATGCCAAAAAATAAGGGAAACTACTATGAAGGGGTAGAATATGACTCTAAAAATGAAAAATAAAAATGTTTTTTAAAAAAAGGCTTGATAAGATGTTGGTTGAAAAAGGGAAAAAGAAAAATTCAAAAAAAAAATTAACTTTGAAAGACTAAAGAATCATGGTAAAAAAGCCATGGATTCTCTGTGCATTATTCCCCTAGCGCTGGAGTTCTGCCGTTCTTATTGATCGGTAAACTTGGTCTTGGCTGGCTGTTCTTGCTGATCTTCTGGGGGAGGGGCCTGTTGCTGTGGTCCCCAAACGTCTTTGCCGGAGGCGGAATTGCCCCGCCCTTGCCCTGTCCGGGCTAAGTAATCTGCTTGGGTTTGCTCTCGGGAGCTTTTGTTCCCTGTAAGCTTTTGGTACAACTTTGGAGGCTGAGAGTGAAAATGGCGGCCTCCCAATCTCCGCCCCGGAGGAGCTGAGAACTCGGGGCCCCGCTCCTCAGTGTGCCCCCAGAGAAAAGCAGTCAGTCACTCCCCTCTCCCTGGTCTCCAGCCGCACTCCATGCTCACCCGGCCTGTGACCGAGCGTTTCTATCTCTGGCACCCGATTCCGTGTGGAGTCTCCAAACCCAGCAGATCCCTGCGGTGCGCTCCCATGCCGCTCCTCCCAGGGGAAGAAGGTGAGTCTCACCGGATCTGCCGCTTGTTGGGTCCCTGCTGGAGGAGCAGTGGCCCGACTGTGCCACGGATCACGGTTTATGGCAACCCCGAGCTGAGAGCCCGCTCCTCGGCTCCGTCTCTGCAGCTGGCTTCCCTGCTCTGATACCTGGGAGCTCTGCCGCACTCAGGCACCCCTGGTCTTTCTGTGACCCCGAGGGTCCTGAGACCACACTGTCCCACGAGGGTTCCACCCCCCGCTTAGCTACTGGAGCGACGTCCCTCAGCGGAGCCGACTTCTCAAAGTTCCTATTTTGTGCTCCGCGGCTCTATCACTTGCCAGAAGCTGCCGTCGGAGGCCCCCTCCCCCGCCGTCTATCCTCCCGAATATCGCCTCAGATTCACTTCTCCGCACCTCCTACCTTCCAGAAAGTGGTCGCTTTTCTGTTCAGAGAGTTGTTGCTATTCTTTTCTTCGATCTCCTGTTGAGTTTGTAGGTGTTCAGAATGGTTTGATCCCTATCCAGCTGAATTCCTGGGACCAGACGAAATTTAGGTCTCCTACTCCTCCGCCATCTTGCTCCACTGGACATTGGCTTTTATTCTGAGTGAGATGGAAACCATTGAGATTTTGAGCAGGGAAGTGATATGACCAAATGTACAGTTTTGCAAGGATTGCTCAATCTTCTGATCTGCTGAGTTGAGATGGGACTCTAGGTGGGCTAGGGTGGAGGCAGGGAGAGCAGTTAGGAGGCTATTGTCATAACCCAGCACAGAGACCACAGTGGACTGGACCAGTGGGCAGCAGAGAGGTAAGAAGAAGCCATTGAATTCTGAATAATTTTGAAGGTAGAATTAATAGGATTCAGTGACAGAATGAAAAAGATAAAAGGAGGAAGAGTCAAAGATGACTTCAAGTTTTGTGACCTGAGCCTCTGAAGAGTTACCATTCATTATGAGATGGGGAGGGCCGGGAAGGAGTGAGTTGGGGTGGGAGGACAGGCCTGTGAGACATACAAGTGGAAATGTTGAGTAGGCAGTTGGGTACGTGAGTCTGGAAATGAAAGGAAAGGACAGGACTGGAGGTATGACTTACAGTTGGAATTTAAACTCATGAGATTTGGTAAGATAACCTCATAGGGATTGCACGTAGGGGAGGGGACACAAGATTTAGGTTAGAGTGAATATTCGGCTCTCTTCTTCCTAGAAGCACAAAGATGAAGTATATTTTGTAAGTTACTTTATTATTTCTTCTTCCCTTTTACCATGTCAGGTAGTATTAGGTTGTAGAAAGTAAGTTTAGCTATGTCAGCATGTGCTTGCATGCACGCGTGCACACAAACTCTCAAGTAACAGCTCTGAAGAAATGGGGGCAACATTGAATGGGCTCTTTTTGTAACTTAGCCTGTGATAAATATAGCAGAAGTTACAGTCTTGAGGCAAATCTTTCTTCCTTGGCCTAAGTCCGATCATTTATGTAGTTCTCTGTATATTTTCTGTGTTACAAAGCACAAGGGGATCTTGTTTCATTTCACCACATAGATAATAGGGAATTGTTTTAATATTTTGGAAGAGAAATAAGAGTAATAACTTCTTGAAGATTATTCCATTCTTCTGTGTCCCTCCCCCGTCCCCCACTACATCTACCCAATTAGTGGTTTTGTTCGAAACTCTGGTTTTTCTTAAAATATAATATAATAACAGGTGATTTCCCTGTCCTTTGTGAATTGTAAAATAATGTCCTCCAGGCAAGAATTTATTTCTTTAATGAAACTGAAATCCAGGAGCTGGGTGAGCTGCCCATATATGTCAAACACTTTGCTGGGCATTTCATGAATGTCCTCACCTGTTTTGCCTAGCAGTCCTGTGTTATCGGTAGAATGAGCCTCATTTACAGCTGAGACAAATGAAATTCAGAGAGAATCAGCAACTGGTCAAGTAGTAAAATGAGTGTTTGCAACTTTACTTCTGTGTTGTTTTCTCTGTATACCATACTGTGTCTTTTTACAACTCTACCTTTCCACACTTTTTCAAAGTTTCTACCTACAGCTAAGCCAAGTAGGTCTTCCTAAAATTATACCCCTACCTGCTGTTCCTTTCCTGAAATCAGTGCTCATTCTCTTCTAATCATGTGACCAAGACACATTTCAATAGTGAATTGTGTTGACACTGGCTTCCCTTGGAGAATTCCCTTGTATGTTCCGTGTGAAACTACCTTAATCATCATTGCCCATTGAGTGGCTCTTTCTGTCATTGGCCTCATTTCACAGACTTGGTAACTGAGAAGTGAAAAACCAGTCTTTAGGTCAACAGGTGAAACCGTGAGCTCAGTTCTCTAGTAACAAATCATTTCTTTTGCAGGTGTGCTACCTGCTGGCGCATTGTAAGTGTTCGATGAAGGAATTGTTCAATTTATTGCATCAGATGTCTTATCATATTTGTGCACATTTCTTCAGTGCAGGCTTATTTGCCCTGCACAAATCCCAGACCAGTCTGATTACCCTTTGACGCTTTTTCATCTTTTGTTCTGGCTTATAATTCCTAGGAAATAAAATAAATACATACATATATTACATACATACATACATACATAAAAATAAGGATCTTGAAATATATTGTTTGAATTTCGATGATTCTGAGAACAGAAGGCATAAGTGGCCCCTAAATTGAGCAAATAAGTTGGCAAAGATTAAAAAGATGGATCACACTGATTATAGTAGATGTGTGAGGAAATGGAACTTTTGTATACTGTTGGCAGAGGTATAAATTGGCACAAACTTGGAGGATCACCTAAAACATACTAATTTGTATTCCCTTTAATATAGTTATTCTACTTCTGGAAATATAGCCTCTAGATATACTGACACAACTACTAGAATGAAGATATCTGGACAGAGATAACTGGGCCAACATATTTGCTTATTGCACCGTTATTGAAAAGCAGACGACTCATCCATGGCTTTCTAAAAACAAACAAAAGAGAAATTCAGCTCTGAATTTATATTAAGTTTGTTATTTTGGTAATGTGACAAATCTTATCCTTTCTATATTAAAAAATTCTAAGGCATAGATAAGTAAGGAAGAAGGAAAAAGAGAGTGTATTCTGGATGCCACCACTCAGAGATAACCATTATTAAAAACTTGATATTTTCTTCTGGTTCTTTTCTGTGCAAATGTGTCCTGTGCCAACACTTTTTTTTTTGCCTGCTTTCCCCATAGGACTTTATGATGTTGCTATTTTCTTTCCTCAAACCTTTCTGAAAGGTTAAAAATTTTTAATAACCACAAGAGTCCCGTTTTTATGGAAATATAGTAAATTAGACTTTCCCATTTTGTAGGATAATTTAGTTGTTTCTAGTTTTGCTTTTGAATACTACTCTCTCTGATGGTAGCAGGCCAAAAAGGACAGATACATTTCCTTTGTATTAATTTCTTTGTCCCACGTGTCCTAGTAGCTTCTGGTTTGCTCAAGTTTTGTTAATAGAACCTGGATCAGTATATTCTAATCTGTTTCTCTCTTGGTAAATCATGTTTATCGCTGGTATAGTAAGTAAAGAAGTTAGGATCAATGTATTTCTCTTACACGTACCTTTTTTTTTTTTTTATTTCAGCCATAGCAGTTGATTTTAATGCATATGTTTTTGGGTATTTTGAGCTGGCACACATTATGTTATTGGTGGTAGTCTGGCATCTTTTTGGAGCTTTGGCTCTGGAGTCACAGGCCTGGTTTGAATCTTAACTCTGATAGCTGTGTGCTTATAGATCAGTCCTTTGTCCACTCATAGTGTCCATTTTTTTCATCTGCAAAATAGTGATGACAGTAATACCCACTGTGAAAGCTAATGCAAGGCAGAGTGCTCAACACATAGGAACAGCTTAATAAAGTGTAGTCATCCTTAGTATTGTTACTTATAGCTCATTATTCACACTGTTCTTTTGATATTAGTATAGATTTAGTTTTGTTTCAATTTTGCCAAACACTTGTTCTTCACTTCCAGTCAATATTCTTTCCCTTAGCCATGCATTGTATGAAGCTTATGAGTTCATTTCTGTAATAATCACATTCTCCCTTCTTTGTTTTCTGCCCTCCTTCCCACCTAAGTATTCTTCAAGTTTGAATTTTAAATTCCTGGCATTAAAATGAAAATTATGGCAAAGGGAGGGATACCTGACTGGCTCAGTCAGTGGAGCAAGTCAGCTCTTGATCTCAGGGTTGTGAGTTTGAGCCCCATGTTCGGTGTAGAGATTACTTAAAAGTAAAATCATTAAAAAAAGAAAAGAAAAGAAAATTATGACAAAATCATGAGTTCCAGCTATTTGGATCTATATGGGTTGGTATCTTTTATTTTTTTATTTTTTAAAGATTTTATTTATTTATTTATTTGACAGAGACAAAGAGAGCAAGAGAGGGAACACAAGCAGGAGGAGTGGGAGAGGGAGAAGCAGGCTTCCCGCTGAGCAGAGAGACCGATGCGGGGCTTGATCCCAGGACCCTGGGATCATGACCTGAGCCGAAGGCAGACACTTAATGACTGAGCCACCCAGGAGCCCCATGGGTTGATATCTTTTAAATTAGAACTACTAAACTGCTGATATTTTTAAGATTTATTTATTTATTTATTTGAGAGAGGGGGCAGGGGCAGGCAGAAGGAGGGGCAGAGAGAAACAGACTCCCTGCTGAGTGCAGAGCCTGAGGCAGGGCTCAATCTCAGTTCCCTGAGATCACAACCTGAGCGGAAATCAAGAGTCAGATGCTCAACCGACTGAGCCACCCGGGTGCCTCTAAATTGCTGATTTTTTAAAAAATCTTTTCATATTTCTGTAAAAATTATCACCATTCTTGAGTGTATATGGTAATGAGGCCGTTGACCCATTAAGAGTGCACAAAAATGTGAGGCTTGAACTCTTAACAATTTTCTCACTCACCTCATGAACAATAACCTTGAGAATCGGCGATTATAGCGCAGATTTCAGAATGAAGGAGGAGAGGCGAAAAATGATGTAGCTGAATGGTAAGTTGATAATAACCTGATTAGATCTCTTCATTACACCCTGTGGCTTTTCTGGATCCTTGATTTTGAAATTTGCCATAGGCACTTTGTATTTTTCAGGGTAAAAGATTCATAAAAATTATGAAGAACCACTCTTTTTGAAGGAACCCATAATCATTATCAGTCAGATTCTCTTGGGAAAGGAAAGCCACAGAGGGACAATCATAAACGACAGCTCTTAGTATATAATTTTGTATGCATTGGAATTGTTACCCTGTCTTTAGTACAGAGTTTAAAAGATCCCCTTTCCTGATGTTTTCAATTTTTCCCTTTTTTTAAAGTTTATAAAAATAACACCCGATGTAAAATAATAGTAATCACAATAATACAGAAATGTCTGGAGTGAAAGTCTCTTGTAAATTCGCCCATAGAGATAAGCATCATCATTCTTCTATATAAGTCTCCCATCTTTCCTCAAGCCCAGACATGCACTTGTCTATATACTTGTGGTCTACACATATCTGTATTGTATGCACTTTTTTTTTTAAAGATTTTATTTATGTATTTGACAGAGAGAGACACAGCGAGAGAGGGAACGCAAGCAGGGGGAGTGGGAGAGGGAGAAGCAGGCTTCCTGCTGAGCAGGGATCCTGATGTGGGGCTTGATTCCAGGACCCTGGGATCATGACCTGAGCCGAAGGCAGACGCTTAATGACTGAGCCACCCAGGTGTCCCTTGTATGCACTTTAAACATAGCATTTGTTTTCTTCCCCCCAGAGAGGGACAAGGATTTGAGTGCATTTAGTTTATTTGGGAAATGATCCAGGAAAATAGAAGTAAAGGAGTGGGGAAGATGAGATGGGGATAGGAGAAAAGTCCAAAAAGCATGTTCTAGTAAGCAGATTTTGGCAATCGGAGCTCTTTTTGCTGGGGAAACTCTGAGGAACCATGTAGAACGCCCATCAGATGAGAAGGCTGGAGCATTTATTGTTCATTTTCCATATCCCATTGGTTGGAATTTGTCCCTGGGGTGTTGACAATCGTGTACCTTGGGCTGTGCCTGTGTGCAGTTGAACGGCCTTCTGCAGCTTTGGAAAAGGCAGAGCGGAGAGACCCTCAGTACCTGCTTGGCATGGGTCTGGCAGTGGTGCCTGTGAATGTCCAGTTGGGTGTGTTGTAATCAGATGGGCCAAGGAGATGTGCTGGGGAAAACTATGAGTATAGAGCATCACCTATAATCCTGCCCTGCATACTGTTTCTTCAACTAGCTCTGTTAAAAGAAAAGAAAAAAAGAAAAAGAAAAAGAAAAAAAAAAAGAAAAAAAAGAAAAGAATCAGCAATGTACCTTGGATACATTCCCAAGTCCGTTCAGGTGCACATACTTTGTTGTTTTTAATGGTGGCCTTCCTCACTGAATATTAGAGTAGGCTAATGATCATTTGAGCAAGAACAATGTCAGTGTTTCTCCTCATTTTACTACGAGAATCTAGAGGTTTGCTAAATAATCCTCCCTCAATCCAAGAGTGATTTAGCTCCTAAAACAGTGCTTCTCAAACTCTTCTGTACACATGAATGACCTGCAGATCTTGTTAAAATGCAGATCTGATTTAGCAGATCTGGGGTAGCACATCAGAGTCCCCATTTCTAACTGCCAAGTGTTGCTGATCCACAAGCCATGATTTGACTGCAAAGTTCTACAGCCAAATAACCTGAAGGGAACTTGTGCATTGTGAAAGTATTCCTTATAAGAGCCTGGAAAATTTTCATAAAGACAGACATATTGAATTAACAACTGGGAGAATCTAATTTCCAGCTACAAACTTGATTTGGGACCTTGGGCAAATCTTCTCTGTCCTCTGAGAAAATCTTGGGCATAGTTATTCGGATGCCTTGGATTCTAAAGTAGTATTTTATGATCCAATGTGTGCATTCCTTTGCTTGCAAAGAAAATATGTTTCCTGTCTTCTTAGTTCTATAAATGTCTTTGGCCATACTAGTCTATATAACTGAATTTAGGATATTCCACGTTTTCTGAGTATTTATATTTATACATCATCACTACTCTTGAAACGAAGTGGATATATCAAACTTAAGGTATCCAAGAGACAGTTCTAGATTTCTCTCTTCAAATTTGGTTCTCCATGTCTTCCAGCACAATAAATAGTACTCATGCAGGTGAAGATGCAAATGTCGAAACTCTGAGATAATCCTTGAATCTTCCTTTCTCAAATTCCTCACATCCCAGCCATCCAAAATATGTAGAATGGACCTGAAAAACAGATTTTTTGGAACCACCTTTCTCTACTATTAGCTCCACTGCTGTACCCATAATTACTCTCCTGACCTACTGGGACAGCTTCCCAGCTAATGGGAACCATACCTCATTTCTTAGCTCTCCATTCCCTTCCGGGTTTATTTTTTTCAACAAATCAGATCATGTTTTTCCCCACTTCACTTCGGTGCTTTCCCACTACACGGAAGAACATCATCCCAGTTCCCGGCCCCTGTATACCCTTCCAAAGTCATTTCATGCCACAACCTCCTCGCTGTGTCCCATCCACACCGGCCTGTTTTCTTTACCTTGTGCAGAGAAAGCTCATTCCTGCCTGAGGAACTCGGCCTTTCCACCTGCCTGGAAAATGTTTTGAAGTTTATGAATTTTGTATTGTTTTTATTTCAGTTAATTTTTCATCAACCCTTTCTCTGTGTAAATTTTACCACGTTTAACCATGGTAAGTCTTAATCTAGCACTTTTTTAAAAAGTTCACAAGAAAACGGAAATGGAGAAAAACGTAAAAGGAAGCCGTGATTTCTGCCCTCCTGGCCCTTTCTACCTGTCCTCTTTGATTTCTGACTTGCTCTATGCTAAATAAGATAGTTGTCACAGAATAGCTAATAAATTAAATACCCTTATCTGTAAATAGATACATTTTGATTTAGTGCTTCCCTTAACATAAGCCTCTCAAATTGATGCAGTTACGTGTCCCCTCAAGTGCTTAATTTTATTTTGTTTCTCATTTGCTTGAGAAGAAAATATAGCCAGGCACCCAGTGAATGTGTACAGAGCTTAAGCGGAGGAGTAGATACAGATATTAACATCTATAATACTGACATCTGTAGGGGTGCCCAGATGGCTCAGTGGGCTAAGCGTCTGGCTTCAGCTCAGGACATGATCCCAGGGTCCTGGGATTGAGCCCCACATCAGCCTCCCTGCTCAGTAGGGAGTCTGCTTCTCCCCTTTGCTCCTGCTCTCTCTCAAATAAATAAATAAAATCTTTAAAAAAAAAATGCTAACATCTGTAAAGTGTCCATATAATCCTCACCGTCACTCTGTGGTAGTAGTGTCCTTCTTTTAAATGATGAGGAGGCAAAGTCTTAAGGAAGTGAACTCACTAGTCCAGAATTACAGTGTGTGTGTGTAAATGTCTCTGTATGCTTCCCTGTAGCTAATATGCAAGTAATGACTTCTGGATCTGAAACCAGATCAGCCACAGAAATCCCTGGTGGTTTTTTCATTTTATTGGCATCTTTCTCACCGGAGTCTGCGGAAGTGATTCTTAAGGAGTCATGAGTTCCCTATGAGGATTTGCAAATTTGGGGATTTCCATTCTATGACTATAAGTTTAAAAGGTTATGAAAGCATATTGGAGATCATCTGGCTGACCAGCTGATGTCACTGCCTGTGTCTGTATTTATGTCTATAATCACATAGTGCCAAGGAGGCCCACTGTCATTGTCTGGGGTTAATGAGGAAGGAACCAGGCAGACGTAATTAGTAAATGATGCTTTTAAGCCACATGAAGGCAGTTAGCCTGGCAAGCTAAGCCCAGATGAAGGTTTTATAGTAATTCAAATACAGAAAAGTGGTGGCAGAATCAGAATGTCACAGGGCAAAAAGAATATAGCCCATGAATTTCAAAAACATTTGATGCTGCAGCAGTCAATAGCATAGTCACATTGCAAGCGAGAGTTTAGATTTGCCAAAGCGACATCATCCGTGATATTAAATTAATGTTTTAATTAAATTGTATTGGTTATGCAACTTTGCTTTTATGCAATTTTAAAGTGTATTTGGTTTAATAGTTGCATACGAGCTATAAACAGAGGCATTTTACCTCATTAATTAAGCATTTGCATATATTTGAGTTCTCTTTAATAAAAATAACCAAGCCAACACTGGAAGTCTATTACGTGTATTTATATAAAACATATAATATATAACAACATATTATAGAGTGATAAATATATAATAATATGTGTGTGTGTGTGTATTTTACTTTTTTTTTTTTTTAAAGGACTTGATAGCAGGGTTCTCAGCCTTGGTCTGACAGATACTTTCTTTCACAGATATTTCTTTCTTGTTGGGGGCTTTTCTATACATTGTGAGATATCAAGAGCAGCCCATCACCACAGTTGTGACAAACAAAAATGTTTCCAGATATTGCCAAGTCACCCCTGGGAGCAAAATTTCCCATTTAAGCCTCACTAATCTATGCATTATTCAAAATAGTGACCACTGCCTTATCCCATATTGTGTACGAAGTTACAAATTACTCTCAAAAGCATTGGCTGCGTGTATATGGAGGAGGAAATGATCCCGATAGTACATATCTAGGCTACATAATGAGGAGAAAATCTGTCGGGGTCTTGGGAAGCATTGGTAGTGTTGGAAAATAATTATGTCTACATTTAGAGTGAATTTATCTCACTCTCCTTTTATGTACTATTGTTTCTAGATTCCTGGGATCCAGTTTGAATCTCCATCTTTATTCTCTCTGTCCAAACACCTGAGCAGAAATATCACTAAAACTCTTAGCAGAGACCATGAGCTAAGAATATACAAATGAGCCAAACAAATGGGCAGTGTACAAGGTGGTGTTGAGTTTGGGAATCAGATTGTATTAAGAGACACAGATGCTGAATTCCATGTTTTTTGGTCTTTCTGTCTCGAGGGAGGAAAGTTTGAGCAAGACAAAGAATGTACGCTGCCTTATGTTTCTTTAATAAAGTGAAGTACATAAGATGAATATTTATTTGGGGGGCAATTTTAGCCATCGAGGGTAATAGCTTGTTTATTTTATTTTTGCATTTGTTTTAACTTCTATGTGCAAGTAATTTCAAGCTTACAAAAAGTTGCAGAAATAGTATAATGCCTCTCATTCAGATTTTTCCACATATTAAACATCTCTCACATTTACTTTATCATTTTCTCTATAAGTATGTACATAGTATTCTTATTATTCAAAAATATTTGAAAGTTAAGACGTGACCGCATCATCCATAAATACTTTGTTGTATTTCCTAATAACAAGGATATTCATACCCAGTAAAATGATCAAAATCGGGAAGTTAACATTGATACACTAGAAATGTCTCATCAACAGAACTTAGTCAATTCTCACTAATGTCCTTTTTAATAAACAGGCATTTTACAGGGGTGGGATTGAGGATCCATTGTTACATTTACTTGTCCTGCCTGTTTAGTGTCTTTAATGTACAGTAGTTCCTCAGTCTTTCTTCATCTTCATCATTGAAGATTACAGGCCATTTATTGTATAGAATGTCCCTCAACTTGGGTCTGTCTTATGTTTTCCAATGGGTAGATTCAGGGTATGCCTTGTTGGAAGGAATGCCACAGTGCTATGGTGTCCTTCTGGTGCATCAGATGGGGAGGCCCATGGTGTTCACTTGTCCCATGCTGATGATGCTACTTTGAACATTTAGGCTACTAGGTATCTCCATGGAAAAGTTACTGTTTCCCCCTTGTGATTAATAGATATTTGCGGGGGGGTGGGGAAGTCTTTGAGGTTAGGGGGAAACTCTTTGAGATTATGTACATTTCTTATTTCTGATCAAACTTTCACTCACGTCTTTTGACATACACTGGTCATTCTTACATAGATCAATTATCATTACTATGGCTGCTAAGAGGTGATTTCGCAATTCCAGCATTCCTTCCAGGTTTATCTGTTTCCATTCTACTTAAAGGAGCCCTCATTTATTTAGTCATTCACTTATATAAGCGTTGATTCTTATTATATTTTATGAGTTAAATCATTATGAACATTTTGTATATTTATGCTCAAATGTTTTGAATAGAGCTCTAACAAAGTAAAGATAAATGATGGATATAAGCTAGGCACTCTTTTCTCTCCTCTTAATGTAGCGTGTTAGAGCTAATTTTGCAGTCCTATTCAGGTATTAGGGTAATCCAGTAGAAGCTGCTGTTGTCTCAAAGGTTGGGCACCAATTCTGCCTCAGTGATTCATTGAAGTGGGGCTGAAGGAGAGCAAGCCACTCTTTTCTTGGAAGTTGGGAGCATTTTATTGTTCTTAACTGTGCTGAGAAAGCCAATGACTCTAAAGCTGGGGAAAAAAAGACTCTTAATGAGTTTCAGTATTTTAATGTACTGCAGGTTCCCAATTGTATGAATTTAAGAAGCTTAGCAATTTGGTATCTTCTGAATAATAGCATTTATTTTATACTCTAAATACTCCCAGGGAAGTCTGAATAGCATTGCAGCTTCTTTGGTGTAATAGCTTTGGTGGGCTAATTGACTTGAACAGTGGAATTGCTCCTTAAAAAAAAAAAAAAAAAAGCCTGTATGGTTTTGATTAATGAACCTGGTAATAAATCATTAATCTTTTTAGCTCATAAATGATAGGAACGTTGTTCTGTTCCCCCTCCCCCCACCATGATATATTTCTATATTCTCTTGCTGATACAGTAGTCACATTTTAAGGGTCTAATCATCAGTTGAATATGCCGACCTCCACATAATTTAATGTAGTGTCTAGTAAGTTTGCACCTGTGAGGAATGCAGAGGGACAGATTCTAAACAGCAATAATTGTTCTTTTGTAAACATGATTTACATTTAGTTAGTAACTGTCCTCCTGCAATGTCCTAAATTTCTTTATTTTTTAATTTAATAATAATTATAGAAAGAATAATGAGTTACTGAGTTTCCCCTATGTACCTGGCACTGTACTAAATTTTTAGTGGAATGTGTCATTAAATTATCACAAGAACCCTCTGGGGTCATTCATATTATTATTTTCATTGTACAGTTCAGGAAATTGGCTGAGAAATGTCAATTACTAGTTACTGTCATAGAACTAGTTAATGTCGGTGCCACTATGTCACTCTGCCCACAGATTATTTTTACCCAGTTTTCTGAAGGTTTATGACTAAAGTTATTTTTTTTAAAGATTTTATTTATTTGACAGAGAGAGATACAGCAAGAGAGGGAACACAAGCAGGGGGAGAGGGAGAAGAGGTTTCCCTGGGAGCAGGGAGCCCCTTGTGGGGCTCGATCCCAGGACCCTGGGACCATGACCCAAGCCGAAGGCAGACGCTTAATGACTGGGCCACCCAGGCGCCCTGACTAAAGTTATTTTTGTTGAGATGGATATATGTGTATGTGAATGTGTGTGTATAGTTCTTATATTTCAAGAATTTTCATGTTTATCATGTAGGTGAGACACCATTTAGAAATCACTTAGATTGTCTAATACCATTTGGAGGAAAATAGAAGTTCAAATTATAAGCTGTAAGAGTATAGAGGGCAGGTGTTTACATTCTTGGCTGGACTAATGTGTTAGTTAATGAGAAATAGCTTTTTATTATTGAAATTCAGTTGTAAGCTATTCACAGGGCTGCACTCTCTAAGGCAGGCAAGGATCATGGCCTCTCATGTCTGTGTCCTCAGGATTTGGCTCAGCCCCTGGCATATACTAGAAGATGAAATGTTTAATGAGTGAGTGAATGAATGGTCAGTAGCAGTGATGTCAAAAATAAGTGGATAATCCATTTAATAAAGTACCTGGAGCCAGGATAAGTGAGTCAACAAAGTGATGTTGAGTCAAGTGGTATCATGACCCTCAGTCCCTCCAGTTCCTCAGGTGGGCTGGTCAACTGGGCGATAGGTCTCTTGTAGATAGAACGGAGAAGAAAACTGAGATCTATTCTTTCCATTTTCATCGATCCTCTAAACAGTTTTGGTGAAATTGCTTAATTCATTGTTGAGCCACATTAAGAATACACTTACGCTTTCCCCCTGATGAGTTTTAAGAGCATTCTGCTTAAGAGATGGGCCAAAGAAGTGCTGGCAATGATGATGGAAGTGACTCTTTTCGAATGCAAGTGGTTTATCTCATTGGAACTCCTTCAACCCACTGTTGCACCTCTTCTTTGCTACCGAGGTCACAATGTTAACATAAGGAATGGAAGCAAGACAGCAGCAACTCCTCCCCACCTTGCCCCTCTTTACCCTCCCCCATTTCTGCATTCATAAATTGGTTTTTTATTGTGAAATACACACATACACACCTTTTCTCCCAGTTGATGTTGTTAAGGATCATAGGCCACCAAATGTTCAGGCTCTTTTTGGAAAAGACTATGATTAAATAAGCCTAGGATATGCCATCCTTCACTTAGACTGACAAGATTTAAATGTACAGCTGAATTTCCTTAAAAAAAAAAAAAAAAAGAGTACCCATGTAGAGCTGACAGCTTCCTCTTCCTCTATAACATGTGAATTGTGCATGGTTTTACAAAGCCAGTTTTCTGCGAAATTGACATTGGACAATTTAAGAATAAAAGTAGATTCCAGCAAAACAACAACACAACAGCAACATTTTGTATACAAAGGTGCAGTTTTTCACTTTCTGTATATTAAACATACATTTTTTTAAAATTTATCCTTGTGTAATAGAGGTAAGAAGGAAACTAGCCAGTTCATTAGTTTTTCTTAGTAACTTGCCAGCAAGACTTAACTTTGGGTCTTCTCTTGCTTACTCATTTCCTCAGTATGACTAAGTGATTTCCATTCTTAGTCAGAAAATAAATTGAGCTGCTAAATAGGTTTACACATTTACACATCCAAAGTGGCTCCTTCGCCTTGATCTCTCAGAGAAAGGTGAGTCAGCCATTAATACACTGCTTTTAAGTTGAAATCTCATGCTTCTGATTCAAATAGATTGGGATTTGATTTCTAGTTGGTTTTTCGAATAGCTGTGTGATCTTGGACAATTACATAGCTTCTTATAACCTCAGCTTTCTCACATGTAAAGTGAGGACATGAGCCATATCTACCGCAAGGGCTGCTTCAAAGAATAAAACCATAATGAATTGAAATAAATTTAAAGCACAGTCCTTGGCACGTAGTAAGCTTAAAATAAATATTAGTTAATATCGTACCTTAAAATAGTAAGAATATGAATCCTATCTGACAGTGAATAAATTATATGATAGTGATGTTAATCCCTTATAGCAATGGATATTTTAGTATAAGTGTGACCCATGCAATATATAGGAATACTTTTTTTATACTAAAAAAAGTTATTTGTTGTTTATCAGAAATTCATATTTAACAGGGTGTCCTTATTTTATCAGGCTTCCCTAATTTCGTAAGACACAGTGTTAGCCACGTGAGCTCTGTTGCACAATCCAAGAGGTACCACTTGTGTTGCGCTCCGGGGGTGTCCTCTACGTGGAATACAATGAGAATGGTTGCCCTCGAGTCGAACTCTACATCCCTAGCATCTTTACATCTCCGAGCTACATTTGTGTGTATACCACATATGCGTGTGAGCCTCCGCAAATTTCTAAGCTGACATATCCTAGGCAGAAGATACAAAATGCTTTGCACTGCTCTCTATTTATATGTTTTGTGGTGGATATTCTAGAAGAAATTAATAAGGTAACATAGTAAACTTATGGTGATATTCATGCCATTTCCATACTTCCAGTTGTTTGAAAGAGGATCATAGTCATTATCAACAAATCAGGCAACAACTTTCTACCCCAGAGTTCACAACAGGCCGATAAAATAGACATCCCTGGAGAGCCCCTTCCAAGAGATGGATTAGACTCTGAGAAATTGTGGAGCCGTTTGTTTACAATATTGAGTAGT
The DNA here is from genome assembly GCF_964656455.1 of Halichoerus grypus. Taxonomy (NCBI): domain Eukaryota; kingdom Metazoa; phylum Chordata; class Mammalia; order Carnivora; family Phocidae; genus Halichoerus; species Halichoerus grypus. The sequence continues at coordinate 141,598,866 of NC_135712.1, forward strand.
TCTCTATAGTTTGGTTTCCTGTTCTCATTTTTGACTGTCAGGACCCAGAGTACTAAAACCATACATATTTGTGATATAGTAATATATTACAATAAAACTATAGAGAGATCTCAATATTGTAAAATGTTAATTTAGCATTTTCTCACAGGAGAAACCATCACATCAGGGCTGATAATGGGCGATACTGAGCTCGAGTTCATGAGGTGCATGTGGAGGGAGAAGTCAAGGAAAGCCAGGAATCCAATCTGGCCACCTGTCCCAGGAACACAGGTAATTCAAATTCAGTCATAAAGCCTCAAGAGGCTCATTGAATCATTCACTGCTCACCTCAACTCCGAGGCTGCTCGATAGATCTGGAAATAAAACCCTTAAAGAATCGCGCAAATGACCAGCGGTGCAGGTTGTCCTGAGCACCGGGCAGAGTTTCACAGTCAGGCCTCTGCCAAGTTTGTTACTGAGAATTAAGCCCTCCAATTGAACTTGAGGACGTGAACTTCCATTGCCAGCGCTTTGCTTGCATTAAATCTGAAATAATTAAATGCTTCCACATAATTAAATGTGTTCCTTATAGAGATTGTTCTTGGGAGGTGCCTTGGGAGGAAAAACTGATACGTATCACCCTTCTCTCACTCGATCACCATGTGAAACTAGGGGAAGAGAAATCACCCTTTTTCTTTTAGGGGAGGGAGAAGACGATTAAAAACATAGGGCAGACCCCTTCAGTCCTTACCGAACAGGACAGAGGACATACTTAGGCATCGCGTGGGGGTGAAAGCCTCCTTCTTGGCAGTCCTTCTATACTTTTCCTTTTGCTCTTTAATCGCTACCTCGGATGTATGATTCTAGAGCACGTATGTTTGGGAAAGGCAGTGCCTGTCTCTTTCCCTAGTCAAGGGCCATGGCTCTGTGGCTAAGGAATGCAGACATCCTGGTGTGAAGATTGGAGCTGATCATGGGTCCTGAGTTTTTCATAGCAATACCGATTTGGCAAAATTAACACATTGTATGAGTTAGAATTCTCCAGAATAATAGAACCAATAGGAGATATTTATTTATTGATTGATTGATTTAAATTTTATTATGTTATGTTAATCACCATACATTACATCATTAGTTTTTGATGTAGTGTTCCATGATTGTTTGCGTATAACACCCAGTGCTCCTGTCAATACGTGCCCTCTTTAATACACATCACCAGGCTAACCCATCCCCCCTCACCCCTCCCCTCTAGAACCCTCAGTTTGTTTCTCAGAGTCCATCGTCTCTCATGGTGCGTCTCCCCCTCCGATTTCCACCCCTTCATTTTTCCCTTCCTGCTATATTCTTCCCTTTTTTTTTTTTTAACATATAATGTATTATTTGTTTCAGAGGTACAGGTCTGTGATTCAACAGTCTTACACAATTCACAGCATTCACCATAGCACATACCCTCCCCAATGTTTATCACCCAGCCACCCCATCCCTCCCACCCCCCACCACTCCAGCAACCCTCAGTTTATTTCCTGAGATTAAGAATTCCTCATATCAGTGAGGTCATATGATACACGTCTTTCTCTGATTGACTTATTTCGTTCAGCATAATACCCTCCACTTCCATCTACATGGCAAGATTTCATTCCTTTTGATGGCTCCATAATATTCCATTGTATATATATACCACATCTTCTTTATCTATTAATCTGTTGATGGACATCTTGGCTCTTTCCATAGTTTGGCTACTGTGGACATTGCTGCTATAAACATCGGGGTGCATGTACCCCTTCAAATCACTACATTTGTATCTTTGGGGTAAATACCCAGTAGTGCCATTGCTGGGTCGTATGGTAGCTCTATTTTCAACTTTTTGAGGAACCTCCATACTGTTTTCCAGAGTGGCTGTACCAGCTTGCATTCCCACCAACAGTGTAGGTGGGTTCCCCTTTCTCTGCATCCCGCCAACATCTGTCACTTCCTGACTTGTTAATTTTAGCCATTCTGACTGGTGTGAGGTGGTATCACATTGAGGTTTGGATTTGGATTTCCCTGATGCCGAGCGACGTTGAGCACTTTTTCATGTGTCTGTTGGCCATTTGGATGTCTTCTTTGGAAAAATGTCTGTTCATGTCTTCTGCCCATTTCTTGATTGGATCATTTGTTCTTTGGGTGTTGAGTTTGATAAGTTCTTTATAGATTTTGGATACTAGACCTTTCTCTGATATGTCATTTGCAAATATCTTTTCCCATAATGTCGGTTGTCTTTTGGTTTTGTTGACTGTTTCTTTTGCTGTGCAAAAGCTTTTTATCTTGATGAAGTCCCAGTAGTTCATTTTTGCCCTTGCTTCCCTTGCCTTTGGTGATGTTTCTAGGAAGAAGTTGCTGCGGCTGAGGTTGAAGAGGTTGCTGCCTGTGTTCTCCTTTAGGATGTTGATGGACTCCTGTCTCACATTGAGGTCTTTCAACCATTTGGAGTCTATCTTTGTGTGTGGTGTAAGGAAATGGTCCCATTTCATTCTTCATGTGGCTGTCCAATTTTCCCAACACCATTTGTTGAAGAGACTGTCTTTTTTCCATTGGATATTCTTTCCTGCTTTGTCGAAGATGAGTTGACCATAGAGTTGAGGGTCCATTTCTGGGCTCTCTATTCTGTTCCATTGATCTATGTGTCTGTTTTTGTGCCAGTACCATACTGTCTTGATGATGACAGTTTTGTAATAGAGCTTGAAGTCCAGAATTGTGATGCCACAAGCTTTGCTTTTCTTTTCAACATTCCTCTGGCTATTCGGGGTCTTTTCTGGTTCCATACAAATTTTAGGATTATTTGTTCCATTTCTTTGAAAAAAGTGGATGTTATTTTGATAGGTATTGAATTGAATGTGTAGATTGCTCTAGGTAGCATTGACATCTTTGCAATATTTGTTCTTCCAATCCATGAGCATGGAACATTTTTCCATTTCTTTGTGTCTTCCTCAATTCCTTTCATGAGTATTTTATAGTTTTCTGAGTACAGATTCTTTGCCTCTTTGGTTAGATTTATTCCTAGGTATCTTATGGTTTTGGGTGCAATTGTAAATGGGATGACTCCTTAATTTCTCTATCTTCTGTTTTGTTGTTGGTGTATAGGAATGCCACTGATTTCTGTGCATTGATTTTATATCCTGCCACTTTACTGAATACTCTATAAGTTCTAGCAGTTTTGGGGTGGAATCTTTTGGGTTTTCCACAAAAAGTATCATATCATCTGCAAAGAGTGAGAGTTTGACTTCTTCTTTGCCAATTCGGATGCCTTTTATTTCTTTTTGTTGACTGATTGCTGTGGCTAGGACTTCTAGTACTATGCTGAATAGCAGTGGTGATACTGGACATCCCTGCTGTGTTCCTGACCTTAGGGGGAAAACTCTCAGTTTTTCCCCATTGAGAATGATATTCGCTGTGGGTTTTCATAGGTGGCTTTTATGATATTTTGCGGATGTTGAACCAAACTTGCAGCCCAGGAATATATCCCACTTGGTCGTGGTGAATAATCCTTTTAATGTACTGTTGGATCCTATTGGCTAGTATTTTGGTGAGAAGTTTTGCATCCATGTTCATCAGGGATATTGGTCTGTAATTCTCCTTTTTGAGGGGGTCTTTGTCTGGTTTGGGGATCAAGGTAATGGTGGCCTCATAAAACGAGTTTGGAAGTTTTCCTTCCATTTCTATTTTTTGGAACAGTTTCAGAAGAACAGGTATTAATTCTTCTTTAACTGTTTGGTAGAATTCCCCTGGGAAGCCATCTGGCCCTGGGATCTTGTCTGTTGGGAAATTTTTGATTACTGCTTCAATTTCCTTAGTGGTTATAGGTCTGTTCAGGTTTTCTATTTCTTCCTAGTTCAGTTTTGGTAGTTGATACATCTCTAGGAATGCATCCATTTCTTCCAGATTATCTAATTTGCTGGCATATAGTTGCTCATATATTCTTATAATTGTTTTTTATTTCTTTGGTGTTGGTTGTGATCTCTCCTCTTTCATTCATGATTTTATTTGGGTCCTTTCTCTTTTCTTTTTGATAAGCCTGGCCAGGGGTTTATCAATCTTGTTACTTCTTTCAAAGAACCAGCTCCTAGTTTTGTTGATCTGTTCTACTGTTCTTTTGTTTTCTATTTCATTGATTTCTGCTCTGATCTTTATTATTTCTCTTCTCCTGCTGGGTTTAGGCTTTATTTGCTGTTCTTTCTTCAGCTCCTTTAGGTGTAGGGTTAGGTTGTGTTTTTGAGACCTTTCTTGTTTCTTGAGAAAGGCTTGTATTGCTATATACTTTCCTCTTAGGACTGCCTTTGCTGGATCCCAAAGATTTTGAACAGCTGTGTTTTCATTTTCATTGGTTTCTATGAATTTTTTTAATTCTTCTTTAATTTCCTGGTTGACCCATTCATTCTTTAGCAGGATGCTCTTTAGCCTCCATGTATTTGAGGTCTTTCCGACTTTCCTCTTGTGATTGAGTTCTAGTTTCAAAGCATTGTGGTCTGAAAATAGTCAGGGAATGATCCCAATCTTTTGGTATCAGTTGAGACCTGATTTATGAGCTATGATATGATCGATTCTGGAGAATGTTCCATGGGCACTAGAGAAGAATGTGTATTCCATTGCTTTGGGATGGAATGTTCTGAATATATCTGTGAAGTCCATTTGGTCCAGTGTGTCATTTAAAGTCTTTATTTCCTTGTTGATCTTGTGCTTAGATGATCTGTCCATTTCAGTGAGGGGGGTGTTAAAGTCCCCCATTATTACTGTATTGTTGTTGCTGTGTTTCTTTGCTTTTGTTATTAATTGCCTTATATAATTGGCTGCTCCCATGTTAGGGGCATAGATATTTACAATTGCTGGATCTTGCTGTTGGATAGACCCTTTAAGTAGGATATAGTGTCCTTCCTCATCTCTTATTATAGTCTTTGGTTTAAAATCTAATTTATCTGATATAAGGATTGCCACCCCAGCTTTCTTTTGGTGTCCATTAGCATGGTAAATGGTTTTCCATCCCCTCACTTTCAATCTGGAGGTTTCTTTGGGTCTAAAATGATCTCTTGCAGACAGCATATCGATGGGTCTTGTTTTTTTATCCAATCTGATAGCCTGTGTCTTTTGATTGGGGCATTTAGCCCATTTACATTCAGGGTAACTAATGAAAGATATGAATTTAGTGCCATTGTATTGCCTGTAAGGTGACTGTTACTGTATATTGTCTGTGTTCCTTTCTGGTCTATGTTGCTTTTAGGCTCTCTCTTTGCTTAGAGGACCCCTTTCAATATTTTTGGTAGGGCTGGTTTCGTGTTTGCAAATTCCTTTAGTTTTTGTTTGTCCTGGAAGCTTTTTATCTCTCCTTCTATTTTCAGTGACAGCCTAGCTGGATATAGTATTCTTGGCTGCATATTTTTCTCATTTAGTGCTCTGAATATATCATGCCAGTCCTTTCTGGCCTGCCAGGTCTCTGTGGATAGGTCTCTTGCCAATCTAGTGTTTCCATCATGGTAGGTTACAAATCTCTTGTCCTGAGCTGCTTTCAGGATTTTCTCTTTGTCTCTGAGACTCGTATTTTTTACTATTAGATGTTGGGGTGTTTACCAATTTTTATTGATTTTGAGGGGGGTTCTCTGTGCCTCCTGGATTTTGATGCCTGTTTCCTTCCCCAAATTAGGGAAGTTTTCTGCTATAATTTGCTCCAATATACCTTCTGCCTCTCTCTCTCTTTCTTCTTCTTCTGGGATTCCAATTATTCTAATATTGTTTCATCTTATGGTATCACTTATCTCTCGAATTCTGCCCTCATGATCCAGGAGTTGTTTATCTCTCTTTTTCTCAGCTTCTTTATTTTCCATGATTTGGTCTTCTATATCACTAATTCTTTCTTCTGCCTCATTTATCCTAGCAGTTAGAGCCCCCATTTTTGATTGCACCTCATTAGTAGCCTTTTTGATTTCGATTTGGTAGATTTTAGTTCTTTTATTTCTCCAGAAAGCGTTTCTCTAATATCTTCCATGCTTTTTTCAAGCCCAGCTAGTATCTTTATAATTGTCATTCTGAATTCTAGTTCTGACATCTTTTTTTTTTAATTTTATTTATTTTTGAGAGAGAGAGAGAATGACAGAGAGAGAGAGAATGAGAGGGGTGAGGGTCAGAGAGAGAAGCAGACTCCCTGCTAAGCAGGGAGCCCGATGCGGGACTCGATCCTGGGACTCCAGGATCATGCCCTGAGCCGAAGGCAGTCGCTTAACCAACTGAGCCACCTAGGCGCCCCTCTAGTTCTGACATCTTACTAATGTCCATATTGATTAGGTCCTGGCAGTCGGTACTGCCTCTTTTTCTTTTTTTTGAGGTGATTTTTTCTGTCTTCTCATTTTGTCCAGAGGAGAATAGATTAATGAGAGAACAAAATGCTAACAGGGTAAGAACGACCCCAGAAAAATAAACACTAAACAAATCAGAAGAGAACTGAAATCGGTGGAAAAGAAAAGGAAAGAAAGAAAAAAGAAAGAAAAAGAAAATGATAAAAAAAAAAAGAATATGATGAAATATGATCTGGCTGGTGAATAGATCAGTGCCACACACTAGATTTTGGGCATATTTTGTTCTGTTAGGAGAAAGTGCCTCCCAAAATTTTAAAGAATGACAAGCTTATATTTGTATAAAAATAAGGGTAAATACGATGAAGGGATGGAATATGACTGTAAAGATGAAAATTATAAAAGATTTTATAAAGGGAATTGATAAGAAGTTGTTTGGAAAAATAAAGAAGAGGAATTAGGAAAAAAAAGGGAGAGAATGTGATCAGGCAGGAGACAAGAACAAAGCCATACCCTAGAGACTTAGGGTATATTTTGGTCTGTGAGAAGAAACTGTATCCCAAATTTTAAAGAGGGAACAACTTATATATATACCAAAAATAAGGTTAACTACTATGAAGGGACAGAATATGACTCTAAAAATGAAAAATAAAAAAGATTTTTAAAAAAAGGATTGATAAGATGTTGGTTGAGAAAGGGAAAACGAAAAATTCAAAAAAAAATATTAAAAAAATTAACTTTGAAAGACTAAATAATCAGGGGGAAAAAAGCCATGAATTCTATGTGCTGTATTCCCCTAGCGCTGGAGTTCTGCCGTTCTCATTGATCGGTAAACTTGGTCTTGGCCGGCTGTTCTTGCTGATCTTCTGGGGGAGGGGCCTGTTGCCATGGTTCCCAAATGTCTTTGCCGGAGGCGGAATTGCCCCGCCCTTGCCGGTCTGGGCTAAGTAATCTGCTCGGGTTTGCTCTTGGGAGCTTTTGTTCCCTGCAAGCTTTCCGTACAGCTTTGGAGGATGAGAGTGAGAATGGCGGCCTCCCAATCTCCGTCCCAGAGGAGCCGAGAACTCGGGGCCCCACTCCTCAGTGAGCCCCCAGAGAAAAGCAGTCAGTCACTCCCGTCTCCCTGGTCTCCGGCCGCACTCCGTGCTCACCCGGCCTGTGACCGAGCGTTTCTGTCTCTGGCAAACCACCCCATTTGAATACTCCAAACCCAGCAGATCCCTGCGGTGCGCTCCCACGCCACTCCTCCCAGGGGAGGAAGGGAGTCTCCCCGGATCTGCCACTTGTTGGGTCCCTGCTGGAGGAGCAGTGGCCCGACTGTGCCGTGGATCATGGTCTATGGCAACCCCGAGCTGAGAGCCCGTGCCTCGGCTCTGTCTCTGCAGCCGGCTTCCCCGCTCTGATACCTGGGAGCTCTGCCGCACTCAGGTACCCCCAGTCTTTCTGTGACCCCCGAGGGTCCTGAGACCACACTTTCCCACGAGGGTTCCATCCCCCGCTTAGCCACTGGAGCGACGCCCCTCAGCGGAGCCGACTTCTAAAAGTTCCGATTTTGTGCTCCGCGGCTCTATCACTTGCCAGAAGCGGCCGATGGAGGCCCCCTCCCCCGCCGTCTATCCTCCTGAATATCGCCTCGGATTCACTTCTCCGCACGTCCTACCTTCCAGAAAGTGGTCGCTTTTCTGTTCAGAGAGTTGCTGCTATTCTTTTCTTTGATCTCATGTTAAGTTTGCAGGTGTTCAGAATGGTTTGATAGCTATCTAGCTGAATTCCTGGGACCAGACGAAATTTAGGTCTCCTACTCCTCTGCCACCTTGCTCCTCCCTATGTATTTATTTATTGGAATCTGCTCACATGATGATGAAGGCTCACAAGCCGCAAGATCTGCAGTCATCAAACTGGAGAGCTAATGGTGTAGTTCCTGTGTGTCGGCCACCATGCTTGAGACCCAGGAAGAACCAAAATGTCCATTTGAGCCTAAAGGCCTATATATCTCAGCTTGAAGGCTAGCAGGTGGGAGAAATACTCCCTTAACTCAGGAGATCAGTCTTTTCGTTTTATTCAGGTGTTCAACTGAGTGGATGAGACCCGCCCACATTAGCAGGGCAATCTGCTTTACTTAATCAATAGATTCAAATCTCAGACTCACCGAGAAAACACCCTCCCAGATACATCCAGAATAATGTGTGACCAACCCTCTGTGCCCCATGAGGCACAGTGTGGTTGGCATAGAAAATAACCGTCAGACACACGGATGATACTGAAGCAAATATGGCCAGAACTAGAGGCTTCCTCCAGGTATTACTTATCTAGAGGAGCCATAACTCTGATAGCCATGCCCTGAACATGCTGAGAATGTTACCAGACAGGGAGGACAACTTTATACCAAGTCAGTTGTAAACTAGTTCCAAATCCTTTGATGGCTGGAGGCCAGTTGTTTACATGGGAGTCTCTGACTCCTTGCTTCCATTTTCAGGGTGAGAGAAAACAGTTTTTATTATTACTAACTTTTACATTGCGACAACACTTAAAATGGACTATTCCATTAAAAAACAATTGCTCCTTTGTCTCCCCATTGATTTTCCTTTTTCCGGGTGAGACCCATTGAATTGCAATATTTATAGACCATCCCCAGAGTTGGTATAGTATAGAAGAAAGGGGACCAGATCGAGAGTCAAAAAATCTCTTTTTATGATGTGGTTTATTTGCTTACTGGCCATGTGACCTTGGCAACCCTTTCAAGATATCAGAACCAGTTTTCTTATTTGTAGAGTGGAGGTAATAACTCTTGCCTTCCCTACCTCATAGGGTTATTATAAAGGGCCACCTGAAATAAAATGATGCTGAAGCATTTGGAATACTGTAAAACTCTGCTCTATGTAAGGTAATAATAATATTATCTTCAATCTGTATGAACATCCCTCTCACTGTGTTTTTAAAATATTATAGTCACATATTTGCTTTAGAATTATTTCACACTTCCTTGGGATATTTCTGGATGTTTTGTCACCCCTGCTTCAGATAATTCATCTCAGACAGTTTTGATTCATAGTTCAAAAATGACCGTAAATTGGTTACATACAATTTTGTGATGAGAAAAGGACTTGATAGTATATAAAGTAAGAAAATAATTAATAACCATAGGACATTATATTATGATGAAAAAAAAAATAGGAATATAGTCCCCTAAAACAGTGTTACATAAAGTTTGGTTCACCCAATGGTACTGTTCCCAATGAAATAAGTAACAGGAATTGAGAATAAGGATTTAAAACTTTATATAATAATTTCACATCAACATAACATTTAATCCAAACATAATTTTGGTCTGTCAAATGTAATAATAAAAAAATGCAACTTTATTTTGCACATCGTTTAGCTTAATTTTACTTTCCGTTGAGTTATTTTTATTGTATTTTACAAATATTGGTACATGACAGATTGAGAATAAAAGTGGTCTCCCCCCAGGTATAGATTGATAAACATTGCTGTAAAGTCTCTAATGCTAATAACTATTTCCTGAATATTTAAATGTAGTTTTGGCAAGACTGAGTGTTACCAAATCAAGTTTTGAAGTCTTCCACTACCTCTTTCAGAATCATGTATATATAATGGCCATAATGCATATTCAAAAAACACAGCCCAGACTCTGTTGGTTTGCAAGCTCCTCTGGAGTTTCCCAGGTGTAATCTGAAACTGGCCCCAGTACTCAGAGGGCAGCGAGAGATGGAAGAAAGAGGCCGGCCACTCCAGGTGGGTAGGTGACAGGTTTAAGGAGTAAAAGGAACTTAGATACAAGGCTTGTCTTAGGCAGCAGTGAAATGAGTAGATCTCTACCGGCTTGCCAAATCTTAAAGGTTTCTATAGAAGCCTTAACGGGGTTCAGTCATGTATACCATCCAGACAGTCGCATCACCACATCATTATCTCAAGGCTGTGTCTTTGCAGCATCCTCTGGGAATGGGGAAAGCAAGGGGAGCCCACATTCCAAGGACAGGGGAGGAGGTGAGGAGCCTCCAATTGCCCAGGTGCAGCTAATGGATCAACCAATGATCACATCTTTTCTTCTCTGTGACCTTCCCCAACAGACGTAACCTTTGATCTAGATGCGGGCAACCATTATTGTCCTCCATTGGGATTCATTTGCTTAGCCACCTTGAAATGCTCTGAAACTCTGAAGTTGTGTTAAACTGTCAAAAAGCAAATGAGTGCCAATAAGTCTTATTTTGGCAATTTGCATATACAAAAAAATCTAAGAAAATGGAAATCATTTCAAGAAAAAAATTGTTTACATATTCTTGAGTGAAATGACAGGTCTCTGCTTTCATTAATAATGGAGAGGATACTTTACTGTTTCACAATCTTGTGACAAAATTAAATAATAGATCAAGAAATCCCTGTAGAAAAAGGTATAGAAACAGACCAAATTGGGGAGTTACTTATGGTGACCTGGTCAATTCAATGTAATGTAATGTATGAATTGTAGTCATATACTTTTACAAATGAGTGTGTAAAATGCTGACCAAGGCCAGGAAATTTTTCTTTTTTCTTTTTTTCTTTTTTCTTTTTTCATAGCCTTAGCTCAGTAGCTAAAGCTAATTGATGAATAAGCAAAACTGAATAAAACAAGGAATTCAGAGATATTTATTGTCATCTGTGCTAACATTCTTTTGAACTACAACCTGCTGTCTGCTATTCATTGTTTCTTAAGAGAAAAGGCAGTGTCATGAATTGGTAAGGACATCAGACCACGTGAAAAGGACATGAGTTCTATTTCAAGCCTGTGGACTTGAGCAAGCCATAACTACTCCTTTAACCTCTTTTCTCCCCCCATTTATTAAATGATCAGATTGAAGAAGATGTCCCTTAAGGTCCATTCTGGAGCTAAATCATCATGAAAATTTAAGTTAAAAAAGTTTTCTTAAAGTTCTTTTAGATTGCAATTCTCACATGAGACTTTTTTTCTGAAAAGTTAACAGGGAAGTGCTCTTTGGTTCATAGTGCCAAAGCACCTTTTGAAAGTGGCCATCAATTTACATAAACCTGATACATAGATAACATTAAAAGTAAAAATATGAATGTATAATTGTATAAAAAATAAATGTATGTATTCTTTTAAAGTCCATTCTATGTCAAATCAACAGATATATTCAAGACTAATACCACATTTCAAAGGATGGACTTACTTAACAAATAACACTACCCAATGCTTTACTTTTTCTGTGAGTATAAATTAAGGAATCACACCATCCAGTGCTATCATGTGTCTGTGAATACAGATTAAGGAGTTGGCCTTGTTGTTTGAATTTGGATTCAGAAAATAGCTTACTGGGCACTCCCTTATGTACTAAGCTCTGTGTGTTGATCACACATCATTTTGAGAAGTTGCAATGAATTCTGCAGTTGGAGAATTTGGAAACGGATTTGAATCAGGATAAACTAATTCATTGCTACCTAGAGAAAATGAAAAGATCTGTACAGTACGCTGGGATAGTGGGTTGGCTGGTTGTGGTTAGTTAGCCTGATCGAGGACAAAGGGGTGTAGAATGCTGGGCAAATTCCAACCCATTCAGGGGACTGCCTTCTGTTGCCGCTCCTCTCTGAGAAGTTCGGGGTTAATGCAGGAACTCCCAATCCATGGGACATATATCTCTCATGGAACTTAAGTAGATCTAGGTGTGTAGGATCCAGAAATTCTTTGTAAGAAAATGATTCTTTTCCTATTTCTGTCTCAATTCCGATCATTCCCAGAAAAGAAAAAAAAAAAAAGCCTCCATCTGGTGCTAGTGAGATTCTCACACCTCTCTTAATTACGAATCTCATTTGTAACTGAGAAAAAGTCAACCATGAGAGTCAATGCCTTTTGCAAACAAACAGTACCTAGGTATAATTTAATAACACTGATTTGTTGTTTCCTGTTCTTACGGTAAGTAACCTATTTATGCCAAGTAATACCAGCTTTTTAGTTTGGTAGCAACAGAAAGTTACTTTTTAAATAAACTTATTTAAGGACAAAGGTATGTTGACTTAAAGAAAGCTTTTTAGTAAACAAAAAGTTGTACGTGGCTGGCAAAAATTTCTCAGGTGATATGCAGGTGATTGAAGCTTGGGAAACATTGGGCTAGCGAGAAGCACACTGAGCTAGAAGTTAGGAGACTTGGTCACCAAATCTAATTCCAATCCTGTTACTAATTATCTGATTGTCCTTGGGCAAGATGATGCATCTTCATGGCTCCGTTTCCTCATTATCCAATGAATATATTGATATTTGCCAAGCTACCTTTGGAGGGATGTAAAGATTAAAATTAAATGATGGGTAGTCAAATAGTATCATAGTTACATAGGGGCTCCTCAGTGGCACAGCGCGTTGTGACTGACTCTTGGTTCTGGCTCAGGTCCTGATCTCAGCGGCATGAGATCGAGCCCCACGTCCAGCTCGTGCTCAGCACAGAGTCTGCCTCAAATTCTCTCTCCCTCTCCCATGGCCCCTCCCACTCACGCTCTCTCTGTCTCTCCCTAAAATATATAGAAAATTTTTTAAAAGTTGTATGTATATAAGATTCTTTATTATGTCTCTAAAACACCACTTTTTCTTTTCTTTTTTTCTTCCCATTACCCCAGCAAAAACAAACAAACAAAAAAATAGAACAAAAACAAAAACATGAACATGACCACTTAGGAAAGGATAATAATATTATCTCTGTTTTTGCTCTAGGATCGTGCCATTTTTTTAGTAGTGTGTGTGTGTGTGTGTGTGTGTGTGTGTGTGTGTGTGTGTGTGTTAGAGAGGGGGAGAGAAACTGACTACAGTTGCACAGTTCCTACACTTACACTATTCCTAAACACTAAAGCTGTGTTGTCTTTTTCTGAATGAATATATGTTTATTTTTACCATTTTCCATGGTGATAAACTAAACTGTTAAAAAATTTAATGTAATAATACATCTTATTAATCTCAAAGCTTAATAAAAATATTATGACCTATCTGAATATTTAGAACTGTTAAAAACAATAGTTTCATACCAAAATTGTTTTTTGTCTTGAAATAATATTTGGAATCTTGCTTGTATTTTTTTCATTGTGCCTAAAACCTCAAATTTTCTAGAATATGAGATCTCTTTACAAAAGATGTTTCGCTGTTCCATAATGTCATTTCCTATAGATTTCAGAATTTCTTTTTCCAATCTAATCTTGCTTATCCTTGAAGTTAAGGTTGTTGTTTTGGTTAAAATATAAAGGTGCAGTTAAATATATGATATATTTTGATCTTAATGGCTAATATGCCAGGTTTATGGCTGTTTTATCTTGATACATATATACAACTAAGTCCCAACACTAATTCATTGTGTGAAAGAGAGAACATTCATGGACACAGAGATAATGCTAGTAATTGTTTGGGTTCCCATTCTATTAAGGAAATGTACTTAGCACTATTGCTATTGGATTAGAAAATGATAGACATCATAATCTCACTCAAACATTAACATGTATGGTGTAGGATAGCAATTCCCAAACTTGCCCAGTCATCAGAATCACCTGGAGGGCTGGTCAAAACACAGCTTGCTTGTCCCACCCTCAAGTTTCTGATTCAGTGGTTCTGGGGTAAGGCCTGAGAATTTGCATTTTTAGCAAATTCCACAGTGATGCTGAGGCCAATGTGGTTCCCATCCTCCCCCAGCCTTTTTGTCAAGTGGAAGGTAGTAGAGCAGGACAGTGAAGCCTATAGACTTAGGTGATACCCCACAGACTTTGGTGATAGCCCCAGAGTTGAGCCCTGGCTTTGATACTTATGAACCCTGTAACTTGGACAAGTTAGGGATCAATTTTGTCTTCTGTAAAATGATAACAATTATATTTATTAGGAATATTGAATAAAATAATGCATGTTAATTGTGTAGAACAATGCTTAGCCCTGTAATGAGTGCTCACTAAATGCAACGTTTGTAACTAATAGTGATGGTAATCGGAGCAGTGAGAGTTGAAGCAGTAGTTAGTGGTAATAGAAAAGAATACACATGTTTCCTTTGTTCAGTTGCAATAAAAGTTTATTTTTCTTTCCTAAGGAGGCTGGGCAGAAAGCTTGCTTTTCATTTATGACATTGTTTCTATGAGAAACACTCAGCAAGAAGGGAATTCGTTGAAAAGAAGTATTGCCCTTAGTAAAAAGAATATTCAGGAGTGTGTTGAAGTTGGGAATCCATATTGTAGTTCAAGCAAAAGTCTATCCATTTGTGCAATAGGTTTTTCAATATTCAGAACCTAATGCATTTGTTTCTTTCCTTCCCTTAGCAACAAGAGCAAGACCCAACAAACCTATACATCTCAAATCTCCCCATTTCTATGGATGAGCAGGAACTTGAAAATATGCTGAAACCCTTTGGACATGTCATTTCCACAAGAATACTAAGAGATGCTAATGGAGTCAGCAGGGGCGTTGGCTTTGCCAGGTAAAACACTTGCTACGTACATGTACATGTATTACTTGTGTTTCCTCCTTATTCCCTTTTAATTCCATTCCTTTCTAGAACTAGGACCCAAAGCAATAGACTATTTTACCCTCTCCCTGCAAAAAAGCAGCTTTTCAAACCGACTCTCTATCTTTGCTTCAATCCAAAGAATTCCAATGTAATTATAAATATGTTGTGCTTGCTAAAATCTGTATGTACAAAGAATGGTTATATGTGACTCAGGTCATAATGATATGCATACCCAGTTCCCAATTCTCTCTTTTAGATTAGCAAAATCAGATGCTGCCAATTTCTGCTGGTGGTAATAAATGCCCAATACCCCAAAGCTAAAGAGCCCATGTGGTGAACAAAGCATCCAAATGTTTTTGCATTGATTTCCAAAGAATGAGACGATAGAATTTCTCAGTCAAGAAAAGGAAGAGAAGAAAGATTTCGAGAAACAAGAATTGTTGGGAAGTCCCAAGGAACCCAGACATATAAAGTGGGGGGATTAGGAGGGTATTTGCATTTAAGAGGCCCTGGCTGTGTGGTTTTGATGTTTTACACAGAACAGAAAAAAGCAAATTGCACTTTTTTCATTGTCAGAAAAGGAAAAGTAGTTTTCATCTTAACTTTAAGGGATGTTTACAAAGGAAGATCTCAGCCAGGAATGGAGTTAAAATGGTTGTACCTGCTGTGCTTTCATGAAAAACAAAGCAAAAGAAACCGCAGAGAAAAACTGCTCAACAACAAAGAACGAGAGTAAAAGCCGTGTCTCCATGGCTTGGTGTGTTTATGTGTCTCCAGCTGACTTAACGTGGATGAGTGAATGGATGCTAGAGTCATTGGGAAGTCAGCCCTTTGCAGACAGGTGTGTCCATCTATAATAAACCCTGCCATTACCTGGAAACCATTCCAAACCAACTTTTATTAACGCACTTTGAAAGATAGCAAATTGTAGGGGCGCCTGGGTGGCTCATTCAGTTAGACATCTGACTCTTGACTTTGGCTTGGGTCATGATCTCAGGGTCTTGAGATTAAGCCCCGTGTCGGGCTCTGTGCTGAGCGTGGAGCCTGCTTGGGATTCTCCGTCTCCCTCTGCCCCTCCTGGGCTCACTTTCTC
Source organism: Halichoerus grypus (assembly GCF_964656455.1). NCBI lineage: Eukaryota > Metazoa > Chordata > Mammalia > Carnivora > Phocidae > Halichoerus > Halichoerus grypus. Next base: position 141,614,732 of record NC_135712.1, read on the forward strand.
TCTCTCTATCTCTCTAAATACATACATACATACATACATACATACACACATATATACCGATCTCTAACTTGACTTCCTACAAGTCATGGACCATGTCTTAAAATTCATATCTCTACCATTTTCTAGTAGACTGGTAGACATATACAAGATGCATGATGAGTTGAAGAAAAATAAGCAGAATGAAGAAACTCTCCCTGACTTGAATGTATGCTTGAGGCATTCACTTTTTCAGATCATTGGTAACTGCTCATTTGCATGGTCAAGACAGAGCTAATCACGTCACCCAGGGCTCCGAATTTTGCCAATGTCCTCATTGTTGGATAGTGTCTAACCTACTGTGGGAGGGCTGGCCAGTGTGGGAGTTCACTGAAAGGAACAGCATGCACATCCTTCTGGTCCTTCTCCCACTTCTTGTCCCCCGAAAATCTCTAACAAATGAATTTCTCCTTCATTTGTACTGCTGAGAAATGAACATATTTCAACTTTATCAAGAGAAAACATTTTCTAAGATCTGTGGTGATCTTTTTTTTTTTTTTTTTTTTTTTTTAAGCAAAGGGCTTTTGATACAGAGTATAGTAATTCTCTAGGGCTGCCATAACAGAATACAACAGACTGGGTGGGTTAAATGACGGAAATTTATTTTCTCATAGTTCTGGAAGCTAGAAGTCTAAGATCATGGTCCCAGTAGGCTTGGTTTCCTCTGAGGCTTCCCTCCTTGTCTTGTAGATGACCTTGTTTTCCCTGTATCTTCACATGGTCTTCACATGGTGTCTTACTCTCTTCTTTTTAAAAGAATATCATTCATGGGGCGCCTGGCTGGCTCAGTCAGAAGAGCATGTGACTCTTGATCTCAGGGTCATGAGTTCGAGCCCTATATTGGGTATAGACATTATTTAAATAAATAAACTTAAATTAAAAAAAAAATTAAAGGACATCAGGGGTGCCTGGGTGGCTCAGTTGGTTAAGCATCTGCCTTTGGCTCAGGTCATGATCCCAGGGACTTCAGATCAAGCCCCACGCTGTTGGGCTCACTGCTTAGCAGGGAATCTGTTTCTCTCTTTCCCTCTGCTTCACCCCACCCTTGTGCCCTCTCTGTCTCAAATAAATAAATAAAAATCTTAAAAAAAAAATTAAAGAACATCAGTCAGATTGGATGAGGACCCACCCATTCGAGGCCCTATCTCCATATACACTCACATTATGAAGGACTTCAACATAGGAATTTGTTGTGGTTGGAGGCACAATTCAGCTTATAACACAGAGATTGGGCTGTTCATTTCTCTCACTTCTGTCTTCTCTATACGCTTTCAGTTTGCTTAAAATGAAGAATATTCTTCTTGGTGCAGAATCAAGTAATGCACATTGTAAGAGGCAACACTATAATCACAGTATATGATTTCATGGAAGAGTAAATCCTATAGTTCTTTTTTTCTTTAGGAACTGAGGAAGAGTGGGAATTTTAAATTATTCTTTTATGCCTGCTCTAAATGCGACCTTGGACATTTGCTCTGCATTTTCTCAAACCACTGTGGCTACTACCTTAACAAACTCGATCATTCACAAATTCACTTTTACAGTTTTCCTTCTTTTTAGATATCACCCTTTTCCCGTTGTTAGCCTTTCTCATTTGGAGCTCTCCCTCTGAACCACAAAACAGAGATAACTTGAGTGACAATTTTCTCCCTTCTTCCCAGGATAGCGGGCAGCTAGTGAGAAAAGTTAATGGATTACATACAATGGATGCCTTGGGACAGTGGTTCTCAAAGTGTAGTTTCCAGGACAGAAACGTCAGCATTATTTGGGAAATTGTTAGAAATGCAATTTTGGGGCCCTATCCCAGACTTACTGAATCAGCAATGGTGGGGGGTAGATGGGGTGCAGCAATCTATGCTTTATCAAGCACTTTAGGTGACTCTCATGCTCTCTAAACCCTGAAAAGCATTGCCTTAGGGCATTAGGACTGATTCTCAAATCATCTGGAAGGCCTGTAAAATTTCAAATTGTTGGGTTCCATTCTTAGAAATTTTTCCTGATGGAGTTGATTCCTGTTGACACCTCGATCACACTGTACCCCTTTTGTCAAATGAACTGGTCATGAATCCATCTCCCGTCCTGTTCTTCAAGTGTAGGGACCATGTCTTGCTCTTCTTCATGTCTGTCCCAGCACCTAGAATGTTGTCTGACACATTATTGATCTTCAGTAAATTTTTGATGATGAACAAATGAAATCACTTCAAGTGTTTTGGTTTTTTTTGTTTGTGACTATAACTGTGCAGGGTGGTAGCATTTGATGACAATGATAAGCCAATTCTGAGATGGGTGAACTGGGGTTTTAGAAGAAACTACAGTAACATCAGCTCAACTATTACTGATTTACAAATTATTTCTTCCTCTAAAAGTTCACAGTGACACAGGTGTTATTAAAAGAAAATGCTTATTTGATTGGGAGAAGAGTCGGCCTGTAATTGTGCCTGGTAAATTGAATCTATCTCTTGAATTTATGACTCTCTCAATTCAGGTAACCTGAATAAATTTATCAGGCTTCATTTTAAAGATTTGTATTTATTTATTTAATTTTATTTGAGAGAAATAGAGCATGAGCAGGGTGAGGGGCAGAGGGAGAAGGAGAGAATCTCAAGCAGACTCCGCACTGAGCACAGGGCTCAATCTCAAGACCCTGAGATCATGACCTGAACCAAAACCAAGAATCAGTCGGTTAACTGACTGAGTCACCCAGATGCCCTGGCAAGTTTCATTTTAAATATTACCATTGGTCACTTCTAACCACCAGATATGGTCCTTGATTCATATGCAAGATATCCCAAAATTCTTTAACTAGAAAGACACCCCCCATTATTATTTTACTTGCAAGCTATACATTAATCTCCTTTGATAACCATCTCTTCAAAGTAAAGGTAGTATCTTCATTTTATATTTAAAACATTGAACTTCAAAGCATAGATTTGAATGCCAGGAGGGTGCACAGACAGCACAATTACCGGCTTTTCAAATTCCAGAAGCACCAGATATGTCTGAAATTACAGACATTTTATTTTATTTTTTATGTTTTTTTTTTACTCTCTTACAACTTAAAACAATTTGTAAGATCCACCGCCCTCTAGGCAGCATTTTATAGCCAAGTCATAAACCTCTAAAAACAGAAGTTTATGGTGGGAATGCTGACAGTCAGACAAGACAGACCCACTACTGCAAAGCTAGTGGGTGCCAACAGACTACCTTGCCTTGTGAGGATCAGAGCATAAATCAGCCTGAGGCTGGATGGACATGACTGTGTGTTCTTGTTATCCATTTCCCATTCCCAGAAACATGAGACCATTTGTCTAACAAAAATCACATTGAAAGAGTGTTATGTGAGGCCAGTAAAGAATGACCCAAAGTGCAGAAGAGATGGGGGAGGTAAACATTCACAATTAATCCAGCTTTACCATCTGGGAACATAGAACCTCTTTAAGAAATGCATTTACTGTCCCCTGGTGAGCCAAAGAGCGTGAGAGACCACTGAGCACAGAGACCTTTGTATTTTGTAGTATTTTTCACCCCTCTTCAGTACTCTTAATTTGATTCTCATGGAATTTTGTTTGAATGACTTTTAACATATGGGCAGCCCTGTCTTCTGTCTCTCTCTACTAAATGAATATGTTTTCCAATTAAAGAGTTTCAGTTCTTTCTTTTTGCTAAGTAAAAAAATAATAATAATTGTGGTTATAGGCAGATAAATATCAGCCTGATTATTAAAAATCAGTATAAATAGTAGGTGAAAAATACTCTTTTTGTGTTTTCTTTAATTAGTGTTGAATATCTTTAAAATATTATTGATTTACCTTCTACCTCCTGATACCTCTTGCTCCTTATCTTCTCCCCTCCTGAAATATAATGAAACTCTGACTCAGGATCAGCATAATGAAAATATAGGAATTAAAAAAAATAATAAGGCAAATGCCAATACTTCCTTTGCAGGCAAATATATGCCCCTTTAAAATGACCATCACGCTTACCGAATCGTCATTGTTTGGAATGTGTTTCGATCATATCTCTTGATCTGATGGAGTCTATGTTTGTGTTAAAAATCCACCCGCCCCCTTGCTGTTTTGGCAATGTTTTGCCATTTCTACCTCAAACCTACATGGAACTAGGAAATCAAATGTGAACAAAGAAAATCTCCAAAGTGTAAATTTAGTGATTAGTCATCTCCAAATTGCAGCTATGTTTGCACAGAGAGAGGTTACAATTTTTGCTGAGACTGAAGAGAATAAGGGCTGTTACTCTGTTTGGTAATCTTAATTCCTCAGCCAATTGCCAGCAAATGTGATCTACTGGAGAGTAAACTCCTGGTCCATCCTTCAGCTTCTGGATCTTTGTTCTTGTTTTACATGTTTCTTCATTTATCTTGATCTGTTTCTGCACAGCATTTCTTTCTTTCACCATCAGTTAAGTCATGATCATGGCTAGAGATATGGTAGAACATTCTACTTTCTTTTCCATATATTGGAGCCCAGGTTTCAAGACCCACACCAACCAACCAAGCAAAGAACCAACCAGTCAACCAATCAAACAAATTGATTAAATTGTATCAAATAATCTATAATTTTGAAATGTCCTGGACTCAATTCTTGCTCTATACGTGGCTTTATAAAAACTTAGAGAAGGAGGGAAACATATAACTTATTGTTTTATCATTATAACATTGAAATGACTGGATCCCAAGGATCATCCTCTGTAGGATGAGAAGAGAGTTCTGAATATTTACTCATGTAAAACTGAAATTGGAGAACTTTGTTACCTCGAGGTTGGAAACAGTAACCATTAAGTGGGCTCAGGGCCTATAAGATTTCTTTGCCCTGTCCTGCCTGTAAGCACAAACCGTGATGGGGACTCTTGGACCATCTGAAGGCTGTGAAGATGTGAGGTAGGTTGTCTGCTTCCCACCAATAAAGAAGAAACACTGGGAAATGTCATTTGGACTCACAAGTGTGAGTCTTTTTATTTGGTATCTTTCCTATATTCTCAACTTTCTGTGAGTTGGATCATCCCATCCACTCACTCTGTGTGGTTATGAACATGGCTTTCTGGGTCAGAAATAAGATAGCTTGCATCTTACTTCTGCACCTCCTATCTGTGTTCTTGGACAGGTACATAAACTCTCTGAGCCTCCTTTTCTGATATGTATAATGTATTTATTCATTCATTCATTTCATCCAGTAAATATGTCTTGGGCACTATAATATGCCAGTAATTGTTCTAGATATTAATTCAGAGGGGTACACAGGAGAAAAATATCTGACATGCTACTAGACTGGGGAGACAAAAAAATGTAACCAAACAAGTAAGAAGATATCAAATAATATCAAATAATCCATATAAAATAATTAAAGGGCTATAAAGGCAAAATAAAACAGGGGTAAAATAGAGAGTATGGCAGAAGGAGAGGCTAGAAGTCAGGGACAGGAAAGTTCTCAGAAGAGAGAGCATTTAGTCTGAGACACAGATGATAAGAAGGAACAAGAGAGTCTCTTGGTGGGGTTGGATAGGGAATCCTGGCAAAGGGGAAAATGCAATCAGAGATCTAAGATGGGGCCAAGTTTGGCATGTCTGGGAACCAGAAAAAGGCAAAGTTTCTATTTCATAGAGGAAAGAAAAGAGATGTAACAGATAATAATATCTAGGAATCAAATGTGCCCGTAGCTCAAAGAAATTGATTAAAAGTGATAATGAATTCCAGTGGCATTTAACGGTAGGATTTTTCTAGATCTGAACATACTATACTTATCAATTCCTCCTTTATCTCAATTTTAATGTTTTTAATTTAATTTTCTTCCATTTCTTCACCAAAACTCCTTTTGAAAACATTAATCTATGGTTAAAGGACAGATTTAGGTTATGATGTCAACCGGTGGTAGGCAGATAATCTAAGAGACAAGTAGTTCCCAGACTGGTGTAAAAGAAACCTTTTTTTTTTTTTTTTCCTTGCCTCTTTCTTCAAACACACAGCCTCCAGGATAATTTTGTTCCTTCAGCGTTGATAGTTTTATGGCAGAGCCATCAGCATGCTGGCTGCAAACAGAATTTCACCCCACATGATTTAACTGAAGAGACTAGAGTAAAGCAGGATTTACAAAAAGTGTGGGTAGAGTGAAGGAAACTGACCAAGGATGTTGAGATACCCAGAGATGACCAGCAGAAGGAAGCTTTTGCTGCCTTGAGACAGCTGAAGGCAGGTGGAAGAGTGCTCCCAGAGCCAGTGAGACCCAGAGCCATGGAAGGGGGGGCTGCCTGGAATAGCTGGAGACAGGGAGGGATGCAATCCCAGCCAGAGAGGGGGTGCCAAAGCCAAGAGAGAAGAAACAGGAACTGGTCAGACTTCTCTTTACTCCTACCAGGCCCCCAATGGCTAAACCCAATGAAAAGCCATCAGATAAAAGAGCTAAGAGGACACAGTTCATAGATGGATCACTTCTTTGAAGCATAGAGCAGAGAAGACATATAGAGGGGTAAACAGAAAACACATGGGTAAATTGACTTATTTTTCCTTCCCCTTGACTTCATTAATGGAAAAAAAAAAAAAAGGAAAGAAAAAATAGTGCAAGGTTAATGATAACTAAGCATCTGCAACTTTACCTTAGCATTGGCAATCGATACAGGATGGTAGGGATGATGACAAACTGGTTCGGTTTAAAGAAAGCAACTGTTCAACTTCAGGTCATGGTTGCTATGATGACATCACTTCTAAAACCAAATGTGTGAGGTTTTCTAACAATAAATACATGTTGTTTTTCCACATCAGTTCTCCAATTATGACACCAACTGAGTGTCCAACTATTCGATTCAATTCTAACACTGACTATATATTGCCAGACCTCACAGGTTTAAGGGCTCAGTCCCCCCACAAGACTCTTCCCACCATTCCTTGACCCCGTCTGATTTGCTGATTCACTAGAACAATCCACAAAACTCATGAAAACAATTTACTTTTGTTTACTAGTATATTATGAAGGATACAACTCAGGAATGGCCAAAAGAGATGTAAAGGGCAAGATATAGGGTATAAGGAGTGGCTTAGAGCTTCTCTGTCTTCCCGGGGCATACCACCCTCCGGGCAAATCTCTCTGAACTCTTTTGTTTAGTGGTTGTTATGGAGGTTTTATTGCATAGGCATGGTTGATTCATTTACTGGCCATTGGTGATTGAGCTCAATCTTTAGCCCCTTTCGCATCCCTGAGGTGGTGGGTGGAGCTGAAGCCTCCAACCTTCTCATCATTTGGTCTTTGTGGTGATCAGCCCCATCCTGAATCTCTCTAGGGGTCCCTTCTTGAGTCACCTCATTAACGTAAACTCAGGTGTGGCCCAAAAGGCCTTATTATAAGTAATGAAGGACATTTCTTTCACTCAGGAAATACCATGGGTTTTAGGAGTTCTGTGTCAGAAACCAGGGACAAAGGCTAAATTTATTTTTATTGTACCATAGTTGCCATGCAGAAAACATGGATCAGACCATATCATCTTTCAAGAGGAATCAGGAATCCAAATTTTCATGTGAGGTCTCCCAGTCTTTAAATGTTGACAACCATTTCAGATTCTCTAAAACCTCTTTGTAGTCCAAACAAAACTTTCTACCTGAAGGCTGGATTCAGCCCATGATTTCTCGTTTGGGGCATGTGACAAAGAGCTCCAGAACAGTGGTTTTTAATCCTTGCTGCACGCTGGAATCACCTGGGTAGCTTTGAAAAATATGTGCCTGGACTTCATGCCAAAGCAGTTAAATTAGAATCTCATGGGCTGGGGCCCAGACATTGGTATTTTTAAAAATAGTTTCCTGATCATTTTAATGTACAGTCATTTTAAAATAAACATTTTATTTTGGAGTGAGTTTAATTTAGCAGAAACATTACAAAAGTAATAAAGAGTTCCCATACACACCACGTCATTTGTTAACATTTTACATCGCCATGGTGTATATGTCAAAATTAAGAAACTGATATTGATACATTACTATTAACTAAACTCCAGACTTTATTTGGATTTCACCAGTTTTTTCTACTGATACACTTTTTCTGCTCCAAAATCCAATCCAGGGTGCCATTTGTGTATTTAGTTGTCATGTCTCATCAGTCTGTTATAGTTTGTGACAATTTCTCAGACTTTCCTTGTTTTTCCTGAGTAGCACTAGCCAGGTATCCTGGGGAATGTCTCCAGAGTTGGGTTTGTCTGACGTTTTTCTCATGATAGGATCCATATGATGTATAGGTTTTTGGAAAGAATACCATAGAGGTGAAGTACCCTTCCAGTCACATCAGATGAAGGTGTTTGGATGGAACTAGAGGGTATTATGCTACACGAAATAAGTGCTATGGTGTATCTCCATTTTTGAGAACAGCTGCTCCAGTTAACAGAGATTGAACTAGAATGAAGGTAGCATGATCCATCCAGCATCAGAACACATTAAAGTAGACAGAGTACAGGAAATCAGGAGGGATGATGGGAGGCCAGCAATGGAACTTCATCTCTTACAGGTAAACCATCTGAACTGAGAGTCAAGAGACAAAGGTTCTATTCCAGGTTCATCCACTAACTAGTCTCTAGGGAAGGCAACTAGTGTTAGTTTCTTCATCTGTACAATTTAGAAGTTGATATCTGGGGCTATTTCTAGTCCTGAAATTATGTGATTCTAAAACTCTGGAGTGGGTTTTAATTAGTTAAATATTGTCCACAGTTTCGTTTCCTAAAGAGGAATGTGTTGTAATGCCGAGTAAGACACCTCCCAGATGTCTGGGTTTTGGCAAAGGAAGATGGCAGAGAGGCAGCTCCGCTTCATTATTTGGTGTTTATGATACCTGTTACATCCTAAAAATGTCAAGCACCCGGCAGATAGAAAACAAATATTAAAGACTCAGAAGAAAATTCAACTCATTTACTCATCTTTGTTCCTGGGACTCGACTGCTGTGCTTTCCATTACGATAGAGTAAGAAGTGAATGATGGAATTTATTTTTGAAATCTCAGAAGGAGTGCACATTTTAGTACTTTTAAAAATCTGTTAATGTTGTCCCTTTGCGTAACTCTAACCGGATTTAGATGGAAGACTGGCTTGCAACGTTGGATATTCTAAGTTGCCAATAATTTGTACAGAGCCTATGATTGCAAAACCACAAAAATTTCACAATAGCGGAAACCTCTAATTAACCAAAATAAGTGGCAGGGTGGATTTGTTTTACATACATGGTTAATAATGCTTATTGCTTTAAGATCATAAACTGAGAGATCCTCTATTGAGCTGAGATAGGGAGGCTGCAGATGGTTTTGCAAAATCCTTTTCCACATCTCTGTGTCAAGTCTGACCCAGAACATTCTACTAATATTGGATCAAACTCTCCTCTGATGTAACTTGCCTGTGGGAATTGTATTGGCTGTGAAACCGGCTCCCCTTAGTAACTGGTGTAAAAAAAATTTTTTTTTAAATCACAATTCTGTGGTTTGTTTTGAATGACTGAAGCCAGGTTCCTAGGCACTGAGACAAGAAAGAATGTCAAACGGGACCTTTAATGTGTATTTATATTTAAACATCAGACCTAACAGAAAACCCCGAAGCTTTATACAATGATTGGAGCCTTGTAAGAACCTAATTAATGTATCTTCGGGTGAATGGTTGGCCTGGCACGCGAGCTGTCCCGAGGTACTAGAGGGGGTTCAGGTACCGCCTGGGAAGAATAGATGTAGTTGTAGTGATTCAGTGGCCCGTCTGAAAGGGACATGTAAAGGCAGCTTTGTCTGGCATGCCGCCTTTTCAGACTCACTTGATAATGCTAGTGTCAGTTTCAACTGAAGCGTGGGCCAGATTGCAGATAGCTTGAGCTGGCATTTCAAAGCAGTTAATTGTGAAACTTGAGAAGAGAATGGGCACATTCTTCCTAAGGTGGCTATTCACATGCAGTCTCTCTCCACCGCCCCCCCCCCCTCCTCCCCAGAGCTCCAGTCTCACTTTTGTTCGGTTTCCACATAAAATACGTGAGGAACCCTGAGCCTTTCCCTTGGTCGCTCCTATATCACTGTCTTTGCTGGGACTGCTTTGCCTTGTTAAAATATGCCCCGTGTATTAAAATGAAATTGTCACTGCTGGGTGGTACAGCATAACATGGTTTGACACTAAGCACCAGCAGCTACAGAAAACAGACTTTTATTGCATTTATTCTTTCGGAGAGGAGAGTCTCTAAAGGCTCAATGCAGACATTCACTTAGTTAAATCTGAATGAAGCCAAAGTGAACAATCTATGCCGCTGTCTTTATGTTCCTAGAAACAGCCCCCATCCGGCTTGATATGGATGTAAAATAGTCTTAAGAAAAGATGATCATACTTAGAATCCAAAAGGAAAGACTTAAGGCTTTCAATCCAGAGCAAAAAAATTTTAGGTGGGTAGAGTTGGTGAGCCACCTGATTTTCTACTTTAGCTTCTTCTGTATTTCCTAAAACACGTATAGAATCAATAAGCACGTGCACACACACACACACACACACACACACACACACACCCCAGTCTAGTTTTAGTCTTCATTTAGAATTCCATGTCATTTTAAGACAAAGAGAAAGGATTTGATTTGTAGGACTCTTGCAAGCAAGCTTTAGATTCTTAACTGCCTTTTATCTAGATGAGTATCCAGAGAGAGATTGAACAAGGAGGGGGGCTCTGGGGCATAAGCTTTTCATTCTGGAGCTCTCCTGGAATAAAAATTCCATAAAGTAACATCTGTAGTAATTAAGGGCTTACATTTCCTCTCCCATTCATGTCTCTGGTAGGAGGGAAAGTTATTGTCCCTAAGAGACGATAGATAGTAGATCCTGTGGGAAGACAGAGAACAGAATTAGAATTCTTTTGTTCCTAGAAATGCAAGTTTCATACTTCAAAAAAAAAAAATAATAATAATAACAGGTTGGAAGATTTACTGTAAAGGATTCCACGGAAAGAAAAACTTGAAGGAGTTAGGAAAATTGTACTTAGCTATTCCTAAATATTTGTAATGGAGAAAGATTCATCTTGCCTTTCTAACCCAAATATCTTCTGACTTGGAGGAACTTGTGATTAAGCAGTGAACAAAATGCTCTCTTTGTTTTTATTTTTATTTATCAAAATTGTATGTTATTAAGCTTAAAGAGGTTTAGTTGTTTTTTTTCCCCCCACATTTGGATATAAAATTGATTCATTCTTTACATGTTTTTCAAAATAACACCTATGTGGATCCACTGGGCCATTTGATAAATGAATAATAACCTATTGGTTTCCTGCACTTTCTTGCCATAGCAGGACCAGTGACATAATTTGTGGGACCCAGTGAAAGATAAAAATGCAGGACCCTTATTAGAAAATCATTAAGAATTTCAAGATGGTGCCAGCAGAGTTTTGAACCAAGTACAGACTTATTGTAAGTCTGTGGCTCTGTCCTTCTGCACTGGTCTCATGCCAGGGAAGTCAGTTTTGCTGGGTAGGTAGAGATTTGCCATTTATATGTGTCTCTATACAGAAAGATGGGCCTCCATCCCATGCCTCCTAGGAATATACATCAGAAAAGACCCTTTTTTAAAAAAAAAATTGAGTCAGAAAATAATGACAGCCCCCCCTCCCATTGGAATATGCTTCTGATACCATCTAGAATTTCTTAACCTGATAATTCAGGTACCCTTGTCTGCATCTCTCAGCTTATCTTCAAGAGTACCCCAAACCCTGTGAATCTCCCACACAGGCACAGTGGTTTTTTTTTTTTTTTTTTTTTTTAAGATTTTATTTATTTATTTGACAGAGAGAGAGATAGCGAGAGCAGGAACACCAGCAGGGGGAGTGGGAGAGGGAGAAGCAGGCTTCCGGCCGAGCAGGGAGCTCGATGTGGGACTCGATCCCAGGACCCTGGGACGCTGACCTGAGCCGAAGGCAGACGCTTAACGACTGAGCCACCCAGGCGCCCCAGGCACAGTGTTCTGCTCACCTCACCCCCTCTAAAAGGACACACGGCCTGGTCAGCTCCCTGCCCTAATGACTTCTCTAAGGGCCCTTATGGCCTCCTGGGCCCACTTCTCAGTGTTTCCCTGGTTTCTGGAATTCCTCTCACATTTGAATTCCTGTAGCTGTAATAAATGTGTAACTTATTTGGTGTTTGTTTACATATTTTCCCTTATCTTATTTCCTGTGCATGTAATAGCCTCCTGAAAACACACTTAAGATTTAGGTGTAGGGAAGTTTTATAACTTGAGTTAAAAAGCTCCATTCCAAGACAGCTCATATTAATAACACAGCAGAAAATCCAAAATTATATTTTGCCTTTTAGACAAATTTCACACATTTCATACACATTCTTTCATATGTGTGTGGGCTGTTTTTTAAATGTGTATTTGCCTCTAGTGTACTGTTTGGGGGACTTAATTTCCTTTAATCAGAATCAGCCCTTTAATTTTTATCTTCCCCATCCAATGTTATAAAATAAAGCCCTGCTATAGTTAATTATTTAGAAAATGTTGCCAATACTAGTCTCCTTAGGATAGGGTAACACTGCCAATATTGACATTATGATGGTATAGTTCAAAATGTTCATTCATTAGCTTGCAAGTGAGATGCCAAAATTTGACCCAAGAAACCTAGTTTAGGAATATGGATATCTAGTGTGAAAAAAGAGAGGATTTCCAAAATTCAAAGTGAAGAAAGTTCAGGAGTTGAGGTTTATGTATTTATGTTCTCTGCTCACATTTGGGACCCCAAATAATTCTCTTTTGTACTTTCACCCAGTGGGTTTTCAATAAAAATGTCAAGGTGTTGGTGACAACACTACTATATTAATCATCACGTTAGACTGCACAAAGTGGAAATAACAGCACATCTCCTCAGCTTGTTTTGTGGAGTCCCTCAGCCCAATAGCTTAGTAGTTATAGTTCGGCTTTGGTATTAGACAAGCCTTAGTTAAAATCTCAACTCCGCCACTCATTGCCAAGGTCGTTCATCTGTGTAAGCCTCAGAGCCTTCGATGGAAAGGGCAACAAGACCTACCTTTCAGGTTTGCTAATTCAGACATGCAACAGAGATTTATGGAGCACTTTCAACTGCCAGACAGTGTTTTGTGGATTAAGCAAGATGATGCCTCAGTATTACTTCTGGGAGAGGAATCAGCATAGAGCCGTCCCCACATAGGCAACTTTCAATGCAGTAAATAAATACCTACTCTCAGCAATGGTGAGTTTGTGATAGTTTGATCATGGTGGTCATGGCAACAGTTGACAAGTCTCGTAGAATTCTCAAATCAAGCTTTTCCATGGCTTTCCTATTTTCGTTTTCATTTTTATTTACTTTTCCTGAATATACACAACCTTAGGAAAGTATATGATCCCCTGTTTACCTCTTTTTCCAGAATGGAGTCTACTGAAAAATGTGAAGTGGTAATTCAACATTTTAATGGAAAATATCTGAAAACACCACCAGGCATCCCAGGTAAGGAATACCATTAAATAATCATTCATTTGTGTCTAGGCTGATTGCAATTATTAAAATGAATACACGGTAAAGCCCTTGGTTGGTCACTGGGAATGAAAAGGTTACTTTTGTAATTGTGCGTTTTTAAATAGTAAGTAGCAACTTACCTTTCTCAAAACTACCAAAAGCTTCTTGGTGATTCTTCTTTGGCCTTTCTTTTGACTCTCTGCTGCTGATTGTCTGAAGTGAATTGGAAGAGAAACAGCAAAGAATAGTTTAAAATGCACTTCAAGTGAAGGAAGTTCATGACTCCTGTTTCTATTTTATAATGTATCTATCTAAACAGTGATAGTCACAGTGAAGTACACTGATTGATGCCAGTTTCCAAACATTTTTTATCAGTCCATCACAAGAAGGGGACAGAGCATGAGAGGAAGCATTTAGAAATGTTTTTTGGGTTTTTTTTTTTTTTTTTTGCATTTAGAAATTTTATAGCAATTTGACATTGCCATGAAATCTGAATGCATAATTTCATATTTTTAAAAAAATATCAGTTACTGACATATTGATTTTTTTTTTTTGTAAACTGTCCACTCATCGGAGATAGTCTGAGAAGCACCAATCTTGACTGTCCCATTTCACATTTCCCAAGGCAAAATCCTTAAACTTTTATACACATCATAAGATGATATAACTTTCTGCTATTAAAAATTACATTCAACATAAAGAATTGAATATGTCACGTGTGTCTGGACTTAAGCTGCAATGCCTCAACTTGCTATTAATCTGGTAGCAGTATATATGGCAAGTGTTCAATATTAAGTGAGTAGATTTAAAAATATATCTTACTCATGCATAAAAATACTCAAGATTGAATGAAGTGCTAAAAAGGAAGAATTATAATGAGTGGATAAAGAAATGTCTAACTAATCCGTATTGGTTTATTGGTTGCTCTTTCATTTTTGGTTATTCTCAGGGGACAAATGTGACTTCTTCAGTCTTATGATATTTTCCTTTTGATTTTTTTAAGCTGGACTTCTATAGTGTTTGCTATGTAATGTGTCTGCTATTTAAAACACATGGTTAGAGAGTTCAGGGGTTAAATATTTCAGTTCCTTAAAATGTATTGAGGCTACATAGAAGAGGAAATCTGAACAAAAAGAGAAATATTATTGTAGAAGGGTCAGGGTCCTTTTAGGCCTTGGTTCATTTGGGGAGGTGTCGGGAAAGGAGAAAGGCCCTTCAGATGCTCACTTAGATGATCTGGAAAATCCAAAGTAGCATCTCCTGGTTAATCAGAGAGTGCGCACACATTGACGCCTGTGTCTCGATTTGGTTAGCTTCCATGCATAACGTTCCCTTGAGAACCGACTGCATTATGATCCAATTGGAGACATATGGTGTTGTTAAGAAAAGAGTTAGCAGTTTTCATCTCAGCATGTAAGCTGCCCTTGAATTTTAGGAGAAATAACTTATTTTTTTTTCTTTTAGCATAAAAGACACTTTAAGACACTCTGCTCAGACCTATCATTGAATAAAGGGGTTGCATTATTAGAGGATTCTCCCCTTATTTGTCCCATTTTATCCAACGGATGCCTATCTAGAAGGCATTCAAACTAGGTGTGAATTAGATGGTTACATAAAAAAAAAAAAATTAAGAATGAGCAAATTATGTAGAAATTATTGTTGATTAAAGTTATAATACATCTCAGGTTTTTTTTTAGGTTTCTTCATTTTCAGAAAAAGACATTGAAATCCTTCTTGACTTGATTGATTTGAAGCTGTACTATTTGGTTTTCGCCATAGAACATAGCTGACTAATACAATTTAATGCTAAAGACAAAGAAAGTCACTACAAATCCCCAAACGTCTGGGCATTCTTCCTGAATACACAGACTGTGATATCAACCTGTCTAATATCATAGCTACACCCAATGGAAACATTGTGAATAGCAAGAACCTGGTTATGAGTTTCTCACTCACTTTTTTTTTTTTAAAGATTTTATTTATTTATTTATTTGAAAGAGAGAGAATGAGAGAGAGAGAGAGAGCACATGGGAGTGGGGAGGGTCAGAGGGAGAAGCAGACTCCCCGCTGAGCAGGGAGCCCGATGTGGGACTCGATTCTGGGACTCCAGGATCATGACCTGAGCCGAAGGCAGTTGCTTGACCAACTGAGCCACCCAGGCACCCTCTCACTCACTTTTATCTCATGGGAACCCAAGAAGCAAAATAATTACGCTCAGTTATAAAACTCTTAAGAGATATAAGTTTATGCTTCTGAGATTTGTACTCAGTGTAATAGAATTAAATATATGATATTGATCATCATTATTACTTGAATTTGCTTATTTATGCAATGGAAATCAAACAGAGTCAAATGTTAACAGAAGATATTTCATCTTTAATGTTTAAGTTTGATATGGAATAAAATAGGATATAATGCAAAATGTGGGTATTTTGGTAAGTCCAGTAGTAAAACGCCCTCATTGAGTTGATTCACAAAGTCAGAATGGGTATGATCAAATATGAGTGTATGCTGTTTGCCCTTATTGGTCCTCACTGCTTATTTATTGTAGATGATTGAAATGTTATTTCCAAAAACTCATATCTTAATCCAATTCTCTATTCCAACTTGAAGACTGCAGGTGGGATGTCACTATAGGTCCTGATACCGAATTGGAAATGACTCCTTTGATATTTTCAAAATAAATCACCAATTTCCTAGCTTTTTCAATCCTAATGTAGCTTTAGAGAGACTGTCCTTGCTTGTGGGTATACTAATTAAAAGCAACTATAATTGATCTGACCCCCCTACAACTAAAATAGGACTCAAAAAAATTATAAAAATCTCAATGTTCTACATTATCAAGATTCGGCATCTTTGAATTCAGTTTGCAGTTTTCTGGAACTCACATTGATGGTTTCAATATAATGCTTTAAGGTCGTGTGATTGATGGCCCCACAATGATCCAATAATGACCTGAGATTCTCAGGCCCTAAGAAAGCTGTAGAAAAGATTGCATGTTAAGTCAATCATCTTCTTACACTAGACCCCTGCTTTTATCTTACGCTAAGCAAGTAGAGAACAATTAGTACCCAATTTGCATTCTTTACTTCTCCATTTAGGGATGACTTGGGGGAAATATGCACATGTCACTGGGCAAATATAGTGCCATTTTGGTTTCTGTCACTTTTGACAAATGATTTCTCTTAAAGGAGTTGCAAAGTTAATTATTTCCCTGAGATGATCATCTAGTTTCCAAATCCCGTACTGTGTCATTTCCATATAAGAATAAGAAAAAAAAAAAATAATTCAACCCAAAGCTTTGGCATTGCTCTGAATTTCAAATTAAAAAAAAAAAAAAATTATAGTTAAGGATATTTGCAAGGACATGTAACATTGACCACATTTATGTTGCTGCTTCCATTTTGATTTGTTAGTCTAGCAACATTTTTTTCATTAAATATAATTCATGATGGTATTTAATCTTGATTCCAGCTGACAGATTATGTGAGTTGGAAGGAAACTTTGTAGATATCTTCTTTTGCTTCATGCTTTCTCTGGGCGCCTCCTTTTTGTTCGTAAAAGATCTAATTTTAATGAATACATAATGGATCATTAATGTGTATTAGAGCCTCCAGAACTAGTTCTGTTCACTTTGGATTATAACGTTGTCCCCAGATTTTGGTTACCTGGATCAATGAGGCTAAATATACATGCCAAAAAAAAAAAAAAATAAAGTTATTTGAATTCTGGTATGTATGGTATGGGATCAGGCAGCTGTGTACTACTGGCAGGTGGGAAGGAGAGGCCAGGGTCAATCATGTACCCATCTACAGGAAGCCATCATCTAGTATTTTCTCCCTCCCCTAGAGGGAAAAGAAAACACAGTGTTCCATAAATGTTGCATGTCCTACATATCGATCTTGATGTTTTCTGGACAAAATGAAGGATCATTAGTTGCTTGCCTGCCTAACCCCAGACATTTCTTTGTCCCATAATGAATTGCACAGCGATGCTGTACAGTCCCAAAGCATTTCATTTTCAAACCTCTGGCAAAAGCAAAGGGTAAGTTCCCAGACACTTCAGGGATCTGGAGGGCATGAACTTGAAAGGTTCACTTCCAAAGAGCCCCTGGAGCAGAGTGATGCACCATGTAGAAAAGGCTTCCACATGTAAGGACATGTATTGATGAACGGATCACACAGGCTAGTTTATAGAAAAATAAATCGCGTTTTGCTCTCAAACTAGACTTGTGCCTGTATACACATTTTCCTGTCAATGGAGCAGTCTTTTCAGAAGAAAATGGAATAACCCACTTTTAGTATGATTTTCTTACTCTTGAGGTAATTATATCTAATCCCAGTTGAACTTCAAAAAAAGTGGGGAAGGGTAGGGAGAGACCTCACCATATTTTGAGATGTTTTTAATTTTAACAAATCTGTGATCAACAGAAATTTAGACAACTAAGTGAGTGATAGAGGAATCATACTTTTCTAATAAATAAAATAAAACTGTGTGCCTTATTGATGCTTTGACACACAATCTTTCTATTGTGTGTTTATGAAAATAAAAATGTGTATGATTGTGGATATATACATATATATTTCTTGCGAGTATGTGAGGAAAAATATTTAAAGTCTGGTACTTCTTTAGAGAACATGAAAAGAAATGTTGTTTGTTTACCTTTAAACTTACCAGAGTAAAATATCAACAATGTACTTAAATTACATTTATTTTTAATTAAAGACATGGTACAAAATTCTGAATGTTTGGCAATAGTATACAAATTTGTATCAGTGGACACTGTTGCAGACCCTCATAATCAATGTTTCCTCAGGGATAGCTGTCTATTAAGTCCACAAATGTAACAAATGTAGTAGTTGAGTATAAGGCAACAAATAGAAAAGTGTTATGGTATACAGCTTATCAAAAATATATTTTTTAATGGTTTTACTTGATTGAAGCATTGCCTAACTCTGAGTTTTTCATCTTTGGGAAACTAGAACATCATTTGCATAAGAAACTTTGTAAATACTACAATCCCCAACTGAGTGTCAGTTTAGATTTCTCATTAATAAGAGGATTTTTGCAATATTTAGGAGCTACTTTCTGTGAAGACGCTCATTTTTAATGTTAGTAATGCCTTCTTAATTATTTCAAGGTACCAAATACATAGTTGCTTCATAATGAAACACTGTTGGGATATTATTAATGAACTTCACAGAGTAGCCTGGCAATTTCATAGTCAATAGAGTCTTAGAATCTGTATGAATTCTATGGACATGAACTAGGTCAATCATTTCTCAACC
The DNA here is from genome assembly GCF_964656455.1 of Halichoerus grypus. Taxonomy (NCBI): domain Eukaryota; kingdom Metazoa; phylum Chordata; class Mammalia; order Carnivora; family Phocidae; genus Halichoerus; species Halichoerus grypus. The sequence continues at coordinate 141,633,506 of NC_135712.1, forward strand.
TTCCTATGGAGCCACAGTTGATACTGTGAAAGTATGAGTTGGTTACTGATTAGAGAGGGGAGAAAGGAGACAAAGATGATTAAATTTCTAATCTGGAAAATGAGAAGCCTGACAGGGAAGGTACAGGGGATCATCTTCAGGAGGTTAGAATGATTGAAATGGGTTGTGTGCCCTATGCTACATCCCCTCCTCCTACCTGATTACAGCTGCAGATGAAGTGGGCAATCTCTTTTCATCCTGGAAGCATCCATCTGGAGCATCTACTGAATCGCTCCACTTTCCTACCTTGGGGCAAAATATATAAAAGCTCACCCAACACAGCATAGGTTTTCTGCAAACTTTGGGAGAGTTATCACTTCTTGGAACAACCCTCAACTAGCAGGTTATTGAAGTCAGTGGATAAAATTGAGCCTCTCATTCTTTGGAGAGACAATTCTGAGTCACAATCTACAAGATTCCTTACAGGATTGTCCACAGTGGTAAAACAAGCTCAGTGAGACACCTTTTATTGGCTTTTCCTTCTTCCCTGCCTTTCTTTTCCCTTTCTATAATATCTGCTTCCTGGCATCAGCTCCCAATTAAATTACCTTGTCCCAAGCTCTGATTCGGGGAAACTCAAATTAAGGTGGGTGTTCCCGGAATTGTGATGGGGAACTATGTTTTGATTTAAGACTTCTGACCATAGAGGAAAACAGACCCAGCTAAAATGATGGAGTGAATTGCATAGACCAAATATATTGTTTTTGTGACTTTTTTTATTTAACAGCCATACTTATGAACCACATATTTGGGATGATGAAGATGAATATTAGTGGTAGTAGACACATGGTAGTCAGGGTTTAAATTTAGCAAGAGAAGTATGGAAGAAGATAAGGACAAACATGCCACCAGTGACATGGCTGACCTTGGAACAACTGAGGACATAAAGAAGTGGATGGTTGTTGAAATTGGGGAGGGAAGGGAAAACTAGGGAATAGTCATAATGCCAGCAGCAAAGTGAAGGTGGGATGCAAGCATAGAAAATTAGGGCCACAGAGAAAGGGACTTATGAGATGTTGGTCCTGGATGAATGTGGAGTGGTGGATGTTGATAATGAGGTCCTAAGTGGGAATGGCTGCAGTTGGCTTAAGAGAAATGGAGATGATCTTTAGCTGGACAGTTGGAGACTTTGGATTAGAATGTTGGACATTTTCAGCAACACTGGAGATTTCCTTACTCAATCTTATACTTCGCTTGATTTTCTCTGAAGTTCTAATCTTCACAGGAGCAGGTGGGAAAGTGTAAGCAGTACTGAGGTAATTTTTTGTTTACTTATTTGATTTGATTCTGAGTTTTTTAAACCAGGCTTTGTTTTTGTGCTTGTTTTTGTTTTTGTTTTTCCATTTTTCCTGCTTCAACAGCTATTGCTCAACTCAGTGCAGATTCTTCGCAAATGTTCTTTGGAGTTGATGTGCACTCCCTTGACTTGAATAACCCTTCTACTTGTATTTGTTCAGTGAACTTCCTGAGGGTATATGGTTGATACCCAACTCCTGTGCATCAACAAACTTGGAGGAAAACATTGAGATAAATCTTCAGATCTTTTCTTAATAGTTAGCAAAGATTCTGCAACACATGTGTATAGCTAAATATGCAGAGAAAACACTAAATATTCACAGGAAAAGGAAACTTACTTTGAGAAAGAGTCTAGTTATTTTTTGAAAAGCCTTTTTCTCCCCCCAAGACTGCTTTTCAAGGTGTTATCCTGGCACTCTAAATGTTATTTCTTTAAAGAACTCATTTTTGGACAGTGCAATGAGGAATTCTGTGTTCTGACATAGCAAATGGTCCTGCCTAACTTATACTGAAATTAGGTCTTGGTCTGAACTTCCTGCTACTGGATCTAGTTAGGCACTGTTACCATGCTGTCCTTTTGCCCCCTTTTTCTTTTTGTTCTTCTTCACATTAAAAAAAAAAAAAAAAAAAATATCTTGAGAATAAACAGGAAAAAAAAAGAGCTCTTATTCTATGCCTTTGTCCCTTTAGCATAATTTTGTTTTCCCCTGCCTAGAGGAAGTACTACATTGGCTTGTTATTTTTACTATAATATAGTATTTAGAAAATCTATAGCATTTAATCAATATGATATGGTCAATATGCTTTACTGGCCACGTATTTTCTGTAATTATGTATAAGCACCAATGAGTAGTAGCAGAATTTGTCTGAAGTTGCCACCTGGCTCCAGAATCTGATTTTTTTTTAAAGCAATTGTAATTTCATGGAATAGAGAGGAAGGATAAAGAGGTTTCCTATCTATCTCCAAAATCACAGACCATCTCCATCTATTCTTTCTAAAATAATCCATTCAGGTGTTCAAAAATTTCTGCATTGAAGATTTCACAGTAAAAACTTATAAAATAAATTATAAAACCTTAATTTTATTTCTAAGATGATGTTGGGCTTTGCCTTCTGTCAGTACCACTAATGAGTAGTTAAACCATTTAGTGTCTGTCCCAATGAGTTTTATTAGCAAGCAAAAAGGGTTGAGTGGCCTAAGGCCAATTAAGATGCAAGCCATAGAAACCAAGCTCTGAATAATTAAGTGCATTTCTAAATCTAGAATCTCATTTAATAGGATTTATTTAAAAAACACGTTTTAACCAAATTTTGGATAAATGGATGGTATCCTGAATCAAATACTTGCCACCCTGTTCCAGTAACCATCAAGAAGCCTACCATGCATATAACTCATTATTTATGATCTAATTTTTAGAATGAAAAGTCTGCAAAATTTAAGAAAATATTTTAAGAAGAATATAAATGAAAACACTCATTAGGCAAGCTCTAAACAAGCCATCATTTGTTTATCTTAATACTGTTGCCTCTGATTTCTTACCTCTTTAAGCCTTTGAATGATGAATCAATCTGTTTACTATTTTAGTTATTTGTCAGTACAGAAAAAAAAAAAAATCCTTCATGGGAAATTGGTATGCTTATGATCTTCTTTTTAGTCTTTTTATATTTCAAAGGGACATTCATCCCATTAGATTATACATTTTTCTAAAAAAGGACTTTGATATTTATCTTTCCCTTTACCCTTAAACCATTAGCCTATAAACTCTCTCAATGCAAGGAGTGCACCTTGCTGTTCATGTTTCAGGTGTCTAACCAATGCCTCTCACAGAGAAGTATTTGTTAAATAAGTAAATAACTGCTTGTGGGATACAGAATAATGCTCCCTCTCCCCAGATATCTCTGTTTACTCCCCACTACCTGTTAATATGTTAGGTTCTGTGGCAAAGAAGAATTAAAGCTGCATTTGGAATTAAGCTTGCTGATAAACTGACCTTAAAGTAGGGAAATTATTCTGGATTATCTAGGTGAGCCCCATGTAATCACAAGTGTCCTTAAAAGTGGAAGGGAGCGGGGTGCCTGGGTGGCTCAGGTTGACTAAGCTTCTGCCTTCTGCCGGGGTCCTGGGAGCAAGTCCCACATCAGGCTCCCTACTCAGTGGGGAGTCTACTTCTCCCTCTGCCCCTCCCCCTGCTTGTACTCTCTCTCTCTCTCTCTCTCCCTCTCTCAAATAAATAAATAAAGTCTTAAAAAAAAAAAAGTGGAAGGGAGGGGTAGAAGAGTTCAGAGTGATACAATATGAGAAGGACTTGGCCTGGCATTGTTGGCCTTGAAAATGGAGGAATGTGGGCAGCCTCTGGAAGCTGAAAAAGGCAAGGAATTGGATTCTCCCCTAAAGCTTCCGTAAAGGAACTCAGCCTTGTTGACATCATGATTTTAGCCCAGTGGGATCTGTGTAGTACTTCTGACCTACAGACCTATAAAATCATCAGTTTGTGTTGTTTTATGCCCCCTAAGTTTTTTGTTAACTTGTTAGCAACAACAGAAAACTACCACACTAAGACAGAACTTGTTTAAACTGAAGTATCATCCACACCATTTCTAAATTACATCACTGAACAGCCTCTGGAGGACTTTCTTAGTTTCTCCTATTTTTAATCTTCTTTGTATCATTTGGGCTGCATTTATGTTAAACAGAAAAAATAAATCTTGTTAATTATTTTGACTTTACAGTTTCTTTTTACCTTCTCATAAGGATATACTAGAATGAAAGACTGTTGGACATCTTAAAAGAGAGTTTTTGGGGGTGGGTGCTTAGATCTCAGAGCACATTACTTTTGACCCAAAGAAATCAAATATTAATTCAAACCATCTGGTTCCATAAAATATGCCAGAAAAAAAATGTATCAGTTGTAAAACTAAATTCATACAAATGTGTATCTCTTAGGTCTCAACCTTAATACTTACTTTCAAAAGTTCCTGTTATTGAAAGATTCTTAGGGCTTAGAAGAGATGTAGAGGTTATATAGCTGATATCAGCTGTAAGTTTTAGATGATTATATCTAAAGCATAGATGGTGCTTCTACTCCAACTCATTGTCCCCCAGAATAAAAAGTATCCTGTAGCCGTTAATGGTTGAGTCCCATATGAAAACTTAGTTGTGAGACACAAGTAAAAATCCAGGGAAGTAACTGGATTCTTATTATGGGTTAACAAAAATATATAGATAATTCTTATTATTTAAACCATTAAAAAAAACTTTCAGCGAATTTACAAAAATGTTTCTCCCCCAAAGGTGTATTGCAAATTTGCAGCAAGATTAGGAAGGTGTAAATGTGAAAACATAGACTTTTTTTCTTGAACTGAGAGGGGGACTTATTTTGGACCAGAAGTTTTATTAAACAGTTGTACTAATTGAAGCACTGAAATGACTTAAAGTAAATAGAGTCAACAATTTAAGTTGATTTCTAGTTGTTTGTTAATTAGAGCAGGTGTGAGCACTCCCAGGGTGCTTACTGAATGTCCTTCAGCCAGCACCCCATGCTCTTTCTAGGTGGACTGCCTTCTGGTTCCAGGAGCCCATTTCCTATGTGCAATGAGAATCAGAAGTGCCTAGGAATTTACAGTCTTCTGGTTAGGCAGCGTTTAAACAATGCTAGGCTGGTGTTGGAGCATCTACACCCCAGTTCTTTTGCTCCTGGTGAGAACACCAGAGTATGACCTACACTATCTCCAAAGCTTCCCAGACTTTCCGGAAGATAGACACACTAGACACACTCTAAGTAAGGTAGCAGTATTGATAAGTAACAGGCTTCTCTGGAAAAAGCATAGACAGTTTGCCTACTGATAAGACATTTGCAAGGGTAGACAGAATTGGAATCGTATGTCCTGAGAGTAAGTAGACCACCGGTTGTTAACATGATTTTACTAATCATAGTATGTCTTTATAAAGGTCCATTCAAAAGAATCAAAATTGTACCAATATATAAGATAATGGAGTCTTAATACAATAGTTCTTAAAATATAAACACATTAAAGCCAAGTATTGAAACTAACCTATTTTATGTGCAATCACTTTAAGATGGCATGGTTTGTTTGAGCCAAATTGTGGTCCAGAGACCTATGGTGTTCCTGAGATCCTTTCCGGTGGTCTACAAGATCAAAATATTTTCATAATACTGACACATTATTTGCCTTTTTCACTCTGATTATCTCATGAGTGTTGAGTAGAGTTTCCCAGAAGCTACATGATGTGTGATATGGCAGCAGATTGAATGCAGAAGCAGATATGAGGGTCCAGCTGTCTTCTACTAAACCTGAAATTACAAGGGTTTGCAAAAATATGAAACAAGGCCATTCTTGTCTTTATTTATTTTGTTTTTGAATTTTTTAAAATAAAAATATGTCACATCATATGATAGGTTTATTATTGCTATTTTAAAATAAATTTTAAAGATGATAAATATCATTAGCTATAACCTGTGTAAACAGAAGCTCTTTGGGGTCTTCAGTAATTTTAAGGAAAGAGTTTCTGAGACAAAAACAGTCAAACCAACAAACGCAGTAACTTCGAATGCCACTGATACAGAGCAGAATTTCAGAATCAAGCCCTTTTATCCTCTCAGAATTAGAAGAATTAAGGAAGACAACCAGGGTAAAGATGAAGTTTAAAATATCCTCTCATCTTTCTGATCTTATTTTGAAAACCTAGATGTGTTCTAGAAAGTTATTTTAAGTGGAGGGATTAAAAAAATTACTATCATATGAGTTACACTACTGTTTTTTTCTTTTCTTTTTTTTTTTTTTTTAAAGATTTTATTTATTTATTCATGAGAGAGAGAGAGAGGCAGAGGGAGAAGCAGGCTCCCAAGGAGCAGGGAGCCCGATGCGGGACTCGATCCCAGGACCCTGAGATCATGACCTGAGCCGAAGGCAGATGCTTAACCATCTGAGCCACCCAGGCGCCCACACTACTGTTTTTTGAAAACAAGCATGCAGATACCTTAAACTATAGTGAATGTTTGTTTTGTTTTTTCAAATACAGAAACAGTGGTTATTCTTCTGAACATTTACATTATCATTTTATTAGCAAATACTATATAGAATATAGTTTGACAGAATATGTGGATGTTTTATTGCAACCGTATATATACGCAGCAGGTGTGTTATGCTGAGACTGTGGGAATGGGACTGTAATTTGTGACTGGCATGTGAGCCTGTAGGAGGAGTTAGGAAAACTAGGATCTATGAGCCACAGGGTTAAACACAGATATGACATGGGAGTTCTTATAAGAGCTATTCTGGGGGCACTGGGTGGCTCAGTCGGTTAAGGGCCTGACTCTTGATTTTGGCTAAGGTCATGATTTCAGGGTCATGAGATCGAGCCTGACATGGGCTCAGCACTGGGCATGGAGCCTGCTTAAGATTTTCTCTCTCCCTCTCCCTTTGCCCCTCTTTATCCTCTGGCACATGTGTGCACGCGCTCTCTAGGAAAAAAATAAAAATAAGAGCAATTCTTTGTCACTTCTTTGGTCACTGCTAATTTCCTACAGCACTCATCTTATAGCTGGACTGCACCATAGAGTTCTAGTCACAGTGTGGGATGCATCTCAAATAAAGGTTTCCAGGTTTGCTAGGTGTAGTAAATAATAATACTAATATAATAGTTATAATATTGTAAATACTAACATGTAATTAACTGAACACTGTTTATGATTAGTGTTTACATAAAATCTTAATTTTTTTAAGAAATGTAATTCCTCTAATTGTGCAGTCCAAAAATCATGATTTCCTTAAGCTTATTGCCTCTCTTAACCTAATATGAAAGATCTTAGAAAAGCATCCTCTAGGGGCGCCTGGGTAGCTCAGTCAGTGAAAGGTCTGCCCTTGGCTCAGGTCATGATCCGGGGGTCCTGGGATCAAGCCCCACATCAGGCTCTCCGCTCGGTGGGGAATCTGCTGCTCCCTCTCCCTCTCTCTTTCCCCCTACTCATACTTGCTTGCTCTCGCTTTCTCTCTCATAAATAAATAAATAAATAATAATAAATAAAATCTTTAAAAAATAAAATATAAAATAAAAAAAAGAAAAGCATTCTCTAGTCATCCTTCATAACTCATGATTTTTAACCCACCAAATCCATGTAGTAGATGAAAAAAAATTAAGATAAAATTTATCCTGTAATTTGTTTTGAAAAGACATAATTTAATATTTGTGTACATCCCTTGACAACCTCTTCTCATCTCAAGGGAAGTGCTTTTCATCTTTGCTGCATTTATATAATGTTAAAGAGCAACATCCACCCAGCTTATGCTGTGCTTTCTATGAGAGCCTCATGGCTGGGATACTCTCCTTCCTTTGCATTGAACATACCATCGAGAATTCCATCTTTTCCTTTGGAGGCAGATAGATCTTGGTTTGAGTTTGAATTTGGCTCTGTCTCTTTACCCGTTGAACTTGGACAAGTTATTTAGCCTCTTGTCAGGTTCCTCATGGAACCCAATGTTTCCATTCGATGTTTATAGTGCCTCCTTTACAAGAGTGTTACCAGAATTAACTTTTGTACAGCTCTACAGAAGGTCTGACTGGAAGTGGTAGATATCCCCACTATTAGTAGCATCTATTAGCATCATGAGAATTAATTCATCAACATTTACCCTCTAGGCTGGAAATATGATTTAACTGTAGAAGTCTATGAAATACAATCATCAATGGGCATTATCTGGTACATGGACCAAATAAGGTAAACCTCCGTTTTCACTAGGTAAAGACCACGCTCCAGTCTCAAACCATTTGCCAACAGCTGCCATATTTTGATCTAGAATGGTGTCCAATTAACTAAAAATATCCAGGTTGGAACTCAACCGTTTTCTGGGATGATTAGAAAGAGTATAGTATAGCAACAGATAAATATTTACCTGAAATTTCTTCTGGTGACTCCCAGATTCATAAACACTTGTCACACTTCTGGTAGGACCAGGATGGCCATGTTAATACAGAGGGTCTTTACTTTAGGTAAAACAACTATAAAAACATGTATAATCACAGACCTCTTATAATGATTTCTTGGTATATCTTTATACCTCCAGTTCATAGGGCCTAGAATTCCCCTTTTCTACCTTCATTTCCCCAAGAAATCCTGCTCAAAAATAAATACATTTTTCATGCAGCTTTTCCTAATTTCTAATCTCCCTACTCGCCCCCCCCCACCACACCCCTGCTCTTAACTCTCAGGGCATCACATTAAATTGTTTTCTCCTACAGTGGGTGTCCATTTGTGATACGTAGTCTCTTATGGCAATTGCTGTATACTTACCTTATCCCACTGGATGGCAGAATTATGCTTTTTTTTTTTTTAATCCCTGTGTCTCTCTAATGCCTGGCATTTGAACATAGGAGATGCTTAATATAGACACACTGAATTGAATCAAAAAAAAAAAAAAAAAAAAAAAGTTGAGCTCATTATTCCAGTGTGATTTCTTAATACTGTCCTAATTCTCTCTTAATAAGGCATTCGACTAGTAAATGCTTGTAAAGTGAATGCAGAAACCGTCAACTACGATGATTCCATATAGAAATATTTTTTAATATCTTCCTCTCTGTAAATTTTAAAATATTTAAATCTCAAAAGCTTTCTTTGGGATGGAAGACAGTGTTCAAAAGCACAAGAATCCTTTTCTTTCTCATAAGGATTAAATTCTCTTTCCATTCTATCTCCTATCTTCCATTGCTCCTTCTCCAGAATTAAAAACAAACAAACAAAACAAAACAAAACAAAGTAATGGCCTATGGAAATTAAAAGAAACAAAAAGAATATAAAATGTGTTGGAACACCAAGCATCCTGTTGGTTGTTACAATTAATTCTACCGCTAGCAATGAGACATACTTTTTTCAACTTCAAATCATTTGAGAAAACTGTTCTAGTTTTCTTTTTTTTAAATTATCTTTTTCTAAAGCTTCCTGCAGGTTGTGTCCTTGTCGTGCTTGGGGACTGGGTGCCCGTGCCATCAACAGAATGGATTCGTTAACCTTTACATTGATTTGAATTGTTGTTCGAATAAATATTTATACCTGTTTTCCCTGAGGGCTTAATGAAGTCCTTTATCAATAGCACCGAGAGCTTTTCCCCTTGACCTTTGTCATCCATTCGTACAGAAAATTTTCATCAAGCTGTTTTGTTTACATTGTTAATCTCTCACTGCCTTAGTCAGGTTTGGCACAGAGAAGTACCCATCCTGGATTCAGTAGAATTATTTTACACTATTTTGGCTTCTGCAGAGAAGATAATTCTGTCTTTGAGTTTCCTGTTTTAACTTCAGGATTTAAGCATTTCCAGTTTCTTGCATATTTGTCTTTCTGCTTTTTGTCTGCCTGTAGAATATTTCTCTTGTTATTCTTTATATGTGATGACTTCAATTTCACTTTTTGACACCAAAATCTCCTAAAAGATACAGTTAAAAGAGGTGTTAGCTAATGCTATGGTGGTAATCATCTTGCAATATACATGTATCAAATTCTCAATATGTGTATCAAATCAACACCTTGTATACCTTAAACTTATACAACATTATATGTCAAATACATTTCTATAAAGCTGGAGGGAACAAAAGATAGAGTTAGAGCCAGAAAATGTCTTTGCTCCCCTGTCCCCACATTTTATCAATGAACATTTTTAGTGTGGGGAGAAAAGGGGAGATTATTATATGCCAAAATGGTGCTTAACATATTATATATTTTTCTATTTCACCTTCAGAGTACCCTTAGGGGAAATATACTGCTACATTTTACAGATGAGGAGGCTGAGACTTATGGAATTCCAGTAGGTTGCTCAGACTCAGACATTATAAGTGGGCTGATTGATCCCAGGATTTAGTTCTGCCACTTACTAGATGTTTGACTTTGGGTGAATTACTTAACCCCTCTGTAGTTCAATTTCCTCATTGGTAAAATGGAGATAATCATAGTTCCTTTCTGTACTATAGTTGTGAGATCGCTATGGATTAAATAAATTATACTATATAGAGCTCCTGGAATGTTCCTAATAAATACTAAGAGCTATTTATTTAGGTTGCACTTATTTATTTATTTAATTATACTAAATCATGTCTTTTCTATTTTTCTTGGATGGAGGGCGGAAATATTACAGGAGAAGAGATCAGCACGAAATCCAGTAGCTCTTCCCCTAGCTAGGCATGTTTTTCCCTCCATTCCCCAACTTGGAAGAGCAAGTTTCTTCCTTATTTGCAAAATAGAATGAGTATTAATGTTCTGTACTGGGTTAAATGTTTCATTCCTTTAGTCTATTCAATGCCTTCTTCCATGAGATTCACTTGCTTACTTTAATACTCAGTCTAGTTTTTAGAAGAGTGGAAATATTTGGCCATCAATTTCAACAAACAATGCACTTGGTTTTTATATTAGGTTTGATAAGTGGTTCTTTTGTTATAAAGAAAAGGTAACCTATTTATAGAAACTTCCTTTAGAGAAGCAATCTTTCTTCAAAAACTAAGCTGTAGAATTTTTTTTTTTTTTCTGTTTTGAGTTATATATAAATTTTGACAGCTGGGTCCAGAAGAAAAGGCGAATTACTAAAAAGCCTCAATGAGAAGAATTACAGACTTTTTTTTTTTTTCCTCCTTCTATGTAATATCTTTTCATTGGATGGACCAAAGGAGCCATGGAAACTAAGTGGAACCTGATCATGTTTTTTATTCTTTGCATTCCTGAGGTACTGGAGAGAAAATGTGTTGCTCTCGCTACTGTTTTTTAGGCTGAAAAGTACCACCTACAAAAGCAATTATCACAGGTACCTAATTCAAACAACTGAATAGAATTCCTCCTGTGGTTACAAAGGGGCTGCAAATCTCAGTCATGAAAGAAAGTAATATCTACTGAGGTGAAAACAATTCCAGCAATCCTAGATTAAGACTAAAAAAAAAAAAAAATCAAATCTTAATGGTGTTGTAGAAAATCCATATAGTTCAATGATTGAAGGCACAGAAAAGAGATCATATACTTTAGAGCCTAGTTTACCTTGTGGTAATTCAATATCCTTTACACTAGTAGACATTTGGAGTTTTATTTCTTCATTCATTAAGCAAGTATTTTTAATTTGAGTGTAAAGTAAACAAAGAAGTATGTTTTCAGGGATAAACACAAAGGTGAAGAGGTATCATAAAGAGACCAGGGACTGGGGGTAAAAGGAGGGAATTATCAATGTCACCTAGAGGAGAGGAATCAAGAAATATTCTAGAGGAGTGCCAGCTTTATTGAGATCAAAAGATAAGATTGGAAGATTCGCTCCAAGCAAAACTGAGTTTATGCTTATGGAAAATCCTTGATACTATAAAAATTCTGACCAATACGCTTGAGTTTAAATTCATCAGACCTAAGTTGTACTGGTTAAAATCAGGTGGAGATGACCAGACCAGATCCCAGTGAGCCCTTTGAATTGAATAGAACTAGGGGGAGCTGCTTTAGTCTGGTTGGGTTTGATTTTAAACTACTTGGTGTAAGTTCTATCCAATTAGCTTTAAAAAAAAAAAAATGAATTTGATGTAATCCTATTGTTGTAACGAAGTGCTTTCTGTATTAAGGATATTAAGCATTTGTCTATAACATTCTCCCACAAGTTTTTCCCTAGTTTACTGTTTAACTTTTACTTCCATTTTTAAAAATAATATTTTTTATGAAATAATCTTTTCTGCTGTGTCTTATCTTTAAATGTAAGAGATTTCATTAATATTCCCTAATGTATCTTTTACTTTTTCCCTACATTTAACTCATTAGCATATATGATATCAAATAAGTATCTAAATTGATTTTAATCGGATATCTCAACAGCCCTTAGAAATTAATCCATTTCTTTCACACTACTTAATATCACCTTTTTTCTATACTAACTAGTTTAATTACCTGTAATATGAGTGCTTGCTTTACAGAAGGTCACACCATTTATCCAGTCATTATAAAATATTTTATCTCGCAGTTCTAGTCCCTGCTCTAGATATTAGTTTCAATTTATTTTATTTTTAGCTATTGCTTTTTCTGTTTTCCAGATCTACTTTAAAATTATTTTGCCACCTTTCTACAAAATGTAAATGCTATATTATTAGGTACTCTATCCAGATCTAGAATAGTTCCTAAAACTCTCTTGTGCTACCTCTTTGCTGTGGAATCCTCCCTTTTACCCTTCATCATTGGAAACCACAATTCTGTTTTCTATTCCTGTAGTTTTGCCTTTTGCAGAATGTTCCCTAAATGAAATCATGGAGTGTATAGTCAGAATCTGCCTTCCTTCACTGAGGATAAGGAATTTAAAATGCATACATGTTGTTGATTGTATCATCAAGTCATTATTTTTTGTTGCCGAGTAGTATTTCATTGAATTGTTGTACTTCATTTTGTTTATTCTCCAGTTGAAGAGCATTTGGGTTATGATGAGTTTCTGGAAACTGAATATGACAAAGTACCAATTTTTAATGTCAAATCAGTGTCTTTTTAAAATGGTGGTGCCATTAATTAAGAATGGATCCTGAATTTTATCTAATAGTTCAAGTAATCATCATCTGATCCTTGACTTGCTTGCTGTCTTGTATGTAACAATATTTAAAAATATTACGCCATTTATTTTCCTGAGAAATTTAAAACTTAATTGTGACAAATTCTTCTTCTAATGTACACTTGGTTTATTTTATAAATATTACAGGAAAAACATGTCAAGTGGACTTGCTAGGTAAAATAATACGTGCTTGCTTATTGAATTTTGATAAATTCTGTCAGATTGCTCCTCCTATTGGTGTCCCTTTGAGTTGGTAATATGTACCAATAGTTACAAAATGCAAAGCTTCATAGTGAGAAGTAGTTCCTCTCCTTTATCTGTGGGATAGCCTCTCTAGTTTCCTCCCTAGAAGAGCACGTGCTGCATTTCCTGTATTTCCAGAGCCAATTCCTGAATCTCAAACAGACATTTATGTTTTTACTCCAATGGTGGCAAGTATATACTCTCTTCTAAACCTTGATTTTTTTCACTTAACAATGTACCTTGGAGTTCATTCTTAACAGTACAAGGAAAACTATCTTACATTTTTGATGGCTCTATAGTATTCCATTTTATTTATTTATTTTTTTTAAAGATTTTATTTATTTATTTGACGGAGAGAGACACAGCGAGAGAGGGAATACAAGCAGGGGGAGTGGGAGAGGGAGAAGCAGGCTTCCCGCTGAGCAGGGAGCCCGATGTGGGGCTCGATCCCAGGACCTGGAATCATGACCTGAGCCGAAGGCAGACGCTTAATGACTGAGCCACCCAGGCGCCCCAGTATTCCATTTTATAGAGGTGGAATACTTTTTTATAAAAATGGTCAAAGTTCCTTACTTATGGATATCTATGTTGTTTCCAATCCTTTTCTATTATAAATAGCACAAAAATGAAAATTGATGTTTGTGCCTTTTTTGATATACATGCAGACATATTACAGGAAAAACATGTCAAGTGGACTTGCTAGGTAAAATAATACGTGCTTGCTTATTGAATTTTGATAAATTCTGTCAGATTGCTCCTCCTATTGGTGTCCCAAGTCACACTTACACCAGGCATTATAAGAAGTCATCTCCTGACACTGGCCAATACAATGGCTATGAGTCTTTTTCCTAGGTAATATAATAGGTGAAGATTTACCATATTTTATTTATTTATTTTTTTAAGATTTTATTTATTTATTTGACAGAGAGATAGACAGAAGAGCACAAGCAGAGGGAGTGGCAGAGGGAGAGGGAGAAGCAGGCTCTGCACTGAGCAGGGAACCCGATGCGGGACTCGATCCCAGGACCCTGAGATCATGACCTGAGCCGAAGGCAGATGCTTAACCATCTGAGCCACCCAGGCACCCAAGATTTACCATATTTTAATCATAATAGCAATAAGAGAAATGTGAACTGAAGTTGAACATGTCTTCATGTCTTTAGAGCTTGGGTATTTCCTTTTTTTAAACTCTATTCATATTATTTGTCCATTTTTCAACTGGACTAGTGGCCTTTTTCTTGACGTGTAGGTACTTTATTGCATTAAAGAAAGTTGGTGTTTGTCAGTCACTTATCTTTTGCCTTCATTCATGGTTTTTTTGGGGGGGGGGAGCATATCAGGTTTTTTAAAAAGATATTTATAGTTTTTTATATAATGGCTCACTGAAAAATATTAAAATGTTATTAATTTTTTTTCTCTACTAATTTTTTAGACTCTAAACTTAAAATCATCTAGAATTTATTTTAACATAAATTGTAAGATGGAGAAACCAGCTTTATTTTTACTTCCTTATGGTTAGGCAGCTGTTCCAACACCATGTATTGAATAATACATTTTTTCTCATTGAATTCAAATGCTACATTTTTCATCTACTAAATTACCATGTGATATTTTTAAATGTCCTTGCTACTTCAGTTGTTTTCATTCATCTACCTGCCAAATCATGATAATTTACAACGTTAATAATGAGTATTTTCTATGATGTTTTAATATGGAAGCACTATGCCCCCCCACCACCCTAACATTTCTCTTTTTTAATAATACACCTGGGTGTGTGTGCATGTGTGTTTTGTTTGTTTTTGCTTATCTATTTTTTCACACTAATTTTAGAATTTATTTTTTACCTACTCCTCAAAAATACATGGTCATTTTATGATTTGTTCATTTATAATTTTACATGAGACAAACCCACTGTTTTCAAGAGGAGACTTTCACCTTTGAGAGCTGGTTATGAGAAGAAAACTATGACATCATCTGGCACCCACTTCAAATTATAGTCACATGTTCCAGAATGGCTTCTGGTTACCCTAGAAAGTAGGACCTAAGTCACTTCCCCTCGGTAACCAAGGCTACCCGTTTTCTGTCTCTCCCAACACAAAATCTTAAAGGCAAAAGGTGTTACAATACCTTATAACTCTTTGAATATTTACAGGTGATCTAGCTAAGAAAAAACAACTATGTCAAGATCGTTTTCTGTTCTTTGTGAACACATTTTTACTGAAATGAATAGCTCTCTTCTAAATTGTTATAGAGAAAATATTTCTTGCCCAGTATTTCAAGTACAATTTAAAGAATTCATTATGAAAACAAAATGATTGAAGAAGAGCCATATATGAAAGTTGAAACTTTGTATCAAAACAAAACATACTTGTGCTATAAAGGTTAAGTCTCATATTTAAAGAATGAAAACACGTGCATTGTGCTACTTAATTTTACGAAGGGTCTTTGTAAAGTAGGGTAGGCCGCCGTGAGGACTCCATTACATAGTTTACCTTAGTGTACATGGGAAGTATTAATGTATTTTGTGGATTTTGGCTCTATGACTTTCCAAAGAGCATGATTCATTCATGAGTAATCCGTAACCCATGCTCCTTGTATAGTCATTAGAAAATCTTGCCTTGATGATTTTCCATTGGATATCAAAGCTCTCGAAGTATGCTGTTGGGAATGAGCCTACACAGATGTAGGAGATTCTCCAAAATGACCCAGGTTTGATATTCCCTCCTCCCCTGTTTCTCTGGTATTATGATTTACCAAGTGTTCTACAGGAAGAGATTAAGCATTCAGGAGAATTACTTAATTTTAAAAAGGACTGCTTTTTTTATGCCTGCCCCATTTTCTTGCTTTTTGTGTTAGTTACAGAGATCTTGAAGCTGAAAATACAGAGATATTTTATTGCCTAAATAGTAAAACATTTTTACTTTGATATTGAGTGAAATTTCCCAAATTGCATGATCTTTGAAATACAAATTGATTTCCATTTACTTTTCAAAGCTTTTAATTCTTTTTGGTAATGTCCCCTGAAACCTTGCCCTCCACAGACCCTTTCTGTTTGTTTTGCTTTGGCTCCCCCCATGCCCTGAGTCTTAGACCTGGTTGGAGACAGGCAAGGAAATCAGAGCAAACCCTCACACCCCAGCCCCTGATAGAATGTGCACATTATTCCCCTGTACCAGCGTGTTTGTGAAATCTCATAAGAAATCCTGCCTTTAGAAGTCCTTTTATTTATTTATTTTTTAAAAAGCCTCTCATACACAAGTGGGGTGAATAGGTGAATAACATTGATTTCTTTCAAAGAAGGCTGTTATGTAAATGCTACCCTAGTAGAATTTCATTTCCATTTATCATCTTAAAGCCTTGAAGTCAATCCTATTTTTTATGTATTGCTGTTTTAACAGAAATTCATGTTACAAAATGAAAGTGACTGACCAAAGATGTTGGAATGATGCTTAAAAGCCTCTTATCTATCATCTTTGGAGTTTCAGAATGCCATTAAAAAAAAGAAAAAAACAAACAAATGATAAAAAGAACAAATGGCAGTGTACTTTAGCTGACATCATTATCCAAATAACTGCTCAGTAGTTGTTTTGTTTTTGTTTTGTTTTGTTTTTTCCTCCTAGAAAATCCAATATGTAGAAGATGGCTTTGAGCTAGGCCCAGTGTATAAGAGTGGGCCTGTTTATCAGTCAGAGTGGAGAATTTTCTTACCTTAGAGATGGCACAGTTGAATCCATCATGAAGTGGCTAGAACTCTACTCTTGTCTGAAACTCCATCTGTTCAGCTAGGAGAACCAAGACAGAACCTCTTCCTCTCCTAAGATATCATGGTGGTGCCCACTAAAAGCTTACTTGTGGGTATCCCAGTAAAAATTTCCACTAACAAAGCGGTGACAGATATAACAATGCATTTTGCATTTATATCACAATATCTTGGGCACATGAATAGGAAACTTGAGTTGGCACTAGCATATAATGTTTATGCCTACACTTAATTGTTACCGATTTATTTTTTTCTCTAAAATGACCAGATGTTCTTTTTTAAAGATAATGATAAATCTTAATCTCAAATATGTCTTAAATCCTATTGTAGTTTATTAAATGTATTCAGTTGACCAGAAACATCAATGAGCTCTACCTTTTAATCCAAGAGTTGCTTAGCATATAGGCTCTGACTTCTCTTTTGTGCCTCTGGTATTCTCGGTTTAAAAATGACAGAGGATTAAAGAGAAAAGAAAAGTAATTGAATATCCAAACCTGAGTTCCCAGCTTCAGTCCATGATTATCATTTATTTTTCTCAGTCTCAATTCCAGTTATCAAAAAATAAGTACCCCAAACTGTGCTTCAGTTTCTAGGAAAGGAGTTCATATGTGACTTACTGTTCCTCATAATCCATATGAAGTCCTTCATTTGAAATGTAGGGTCCTGCATGCTTTCCCTTCACACCTGACACTGGCCAAGTTTCCCAACCTTGTCTTCTGCTACCATATGCACATATTTTTGGCTATTCTGGAAAAAACGCAACATGAACTAAACTCTGGAACCAGACTGCCTGGATCAGAATCCCAGCTCTACGACCTACGACCACGTGACGTTGGGCAAATATAACCTCTTTGTGACTCAGTTTCCTCATCCATATAATGAGAACAATAATAGTACCTACCTCATGGGATTATTAAGTTAAATGAGGATATATATCTAAAGGCCTTAACCATATTTATTAAGTAAGCACTCAATAAATATTTGGTATAGTAATAATATTTATCCTCCTCCTCCTTACAAATAGATGTCACTATTTATTTATGTCAGTTTGCTTCAGCATATCCTAAACTCTGCCATTAAGATTTTTGGAGTGGGAACTAGCTATCCTTCTTAGCAGCCTGAATTATTTTCTAATGTAGGCAAGACAATTAAAAAGCAAAAAGGAAGGTAGTATTTAGGGAAATCACTTGAGTGAAACTCTCTATCTATGCTGGACTTTATTCAGGTGCAGTGCAGGGCCCTAGAAACATGGTGGTGAACAACATAGTTACGGTCCCCGAACTCATGAAGGTTAATATCTGGATGGGAGGTAGTAAGTAATCAAATAGCTCCCCAATGTATAATTATTCATTTAAATAATTCTATAAAGGAAAAGAACAGAACACAATGAGAGAGAATAAGGTAGAACTGATTTTAGTTATCAAAAAAGACTTTTTAGAGTTGATTATTTAATTTGAGACCTGAAATGGACTTGGACAGGCCAAGAGTGGGAGGGAGGGAGAGAGCATTACAGGCATAAACAACTCATGTGCAAAGTCCCTGAGACAGGAGACAGGGGGTGTTTGAGCAGTTGAGGTCATTGATCCACTGGCACACGGGGAGCCAGGGAACAGGGCTACGTCATAGGGGCTGGGTCAGATTTTTGGGCCTTGGAACCTTGTTAATGATCAGGATTGGATTCTAAGTGCACTGGGAAGTTTAAGCAGGAGAGTGACATAGTACAATGTATATCTTTAAAAGGTTGTGCTGGTTCATGCGTTGTAACTGGATTCTAGACAAACAAGTGGAAACAGGGTGACCATTAGAGGCTGCTGCTGTGCACAGGAAAGAGCTAATTGTGGCCTGGGGGGCAGTGGATACAGACATATCCCAAATTATATTTACATATTGTTAATTACATTTACAATTACATTTTGGAGGTAGAAGAGGCAGGACCTGGTGAGGGATTGCATATTAGTTTTTGGGGAAATGAAGGTGCTCAGAATGAATCTCAGGTGACTCTCTGATTAATGAGGTAAGTAATATTACAGTTTTATTGAACATTATAGATGCAAATAGATGGCATTATCATCTATTAAGGAAGAAAAAAAATGGAAAATGCTTTCAAAGTAGCCAAAGAGTCTCATGTATATTTTTGATTGGGAGTTAGTATAGACACCTGCTGAAGATTAAATGAAAGAATCTAGAAAGAACCAGTAAAATACCTGCATATGGCAGGTGCTCAGTAAAAACTTAAATCTCCTGATAAGATTGAGGCCTGGAGCTCACATCTTTGATATGATACAGAGAAGGGCCTGTTAGCATCAGAGACCCCCTCATTCACTGTTTTTGTTTGCTTGTTTGTTTTGTGGTTTGATGGAGGCGCTTTACTTCCCTGGCAGAGATGAAAGTGCCTCATTTGTTGGGAACACAGTTAATAGAAGTGACTATGCTTCAGCATTGGCTTCATTGCTCTGCTGATTTAATGTAGATCAGAAATAAGGGAGGATAATGTCAGCCGGCCCGTTGATGTTGAGGACTGACTTTTTTCTCCCCCTTTCTCCAGACACATGGATGTATATACTTCTCTCACTGGTCCAGCAAATGCTTTCTGGAGTCCCCTGTCTGCACCAGGCACTGTGCTAAATAAAGCCCAATGCTGACACCAGGTGCTCACTTGAACCCTCTGTCTCTATGACATTCTCCGAGGGAATCTCATGCTACCTGCAAAATTGTCTCTGAGAAAAGCTTCTCTGCCACATGGAAGGCAAATTATTTCTTAAATCCCTTAAAGATGATCTTTTAAAAAATTGAAAAAGAATTACCTGGAGAAAACATTTGCATTTTTAAATGGTGGGGGAATATATGTGAAAGGATTAAAGAAACTAATTAGTTTGTCTTATTTTGGTTGAGTGAAGGGTGATCAAGGGGAAAATACACGGCCTCTCAATAAATTTGTCATCTCCAAGGATGATGATAAAGTGCCATGTGTGGAAGAACTCTCTAGAAACTGATAATAAATAAATAGTACATACACACCCCAACCACTCCTTAGGGTGGTGAGACCAGAGTTATGGGTGTTCTGTCAATGGGTGTGTATTAAACATTTATCTGAAACAGGATCCATTTTACCAAAATGTGTCTGGCAGCCGTAAAGAACCTCATCCATGGGCTTTTGATCTGTAACTCTGGCACCCAGGCTTAAGCAAGGATCCCCTGACAGGGACAAAAGGGACCTCTGTGGGAAGTTTATGCTCACTTCCAAATGAAGGGCTGGTTCTAGCTTTGAGGAAGGCTTGCATGAATTTGAACATGGCTGTATCTGTACTTGTGTTTCTTCTGCTTTAATTGGAAACCAACCGAAACAGGCAACGTATTGTCCAGAATTTGAACAAGCACAGTCTCAGTAATGTCGCCTCGGTTTTATGTGGTACTAGTTAGTGACTAAGAAAGTAGGTACTGACGTTCAACCACAGGTTCAGATCATGGAGCCACCACACATCCAGCTGTGTGACCCTGGGCAAAGTAGCTTCTTTGCGTCATAGGAATAATAGTGCCTCCTCCAGAGCTTTCCTGAGAATCCAATGAGCTATAGTCATGTAAAACTCATGGCTGCTGGCTCATTGTAGGTGGTCAATGAATACAACATATATGCAATATACGCTCAGCTTAAGACCAATTAAATAGTGTCTTCATGATTATGGGCAAGCACAGGTGAGCTACTGCTTTAAATGGTGGGGGTAGGGACACAATATATTGTAAGTTTATTTTATCTTATCTTCATATATTATCTTCACATACCCAAAGGCTATAATAGGTCTCTTGGGGTAGGAAACCCACTTTGGCTTCCTGTATGTGAGCATCATTGCATGTTTCCCATCCCCCTTTGGTAGGAACAATTGCTCACTAAAATGAAATAGAGAAAGGTTGAAGGAAACAGAATTAACATCTACAAAAAACTAATTATGCCAAGCACTTTTTGAAGTACTTGTGGAACATTACATTTTGTCCCTGCAAAAACCTGCATCTTAATTTCTGTCATTTCTAATTGAGCGCTGAATTTCAGAGAATCGGAAGCATTTGCCTCAAACACATAATAAGTGGCCAGGCCAGGATTTGATACCAGCTAAGATTTGACACCAGAATCAGTTTGGCTGAATGAAACAGGAAAAGAGGAAGCAAAAATACATTTTTCTCCTTGACCATTTGCTCTTTAGTTAAATTATCATTATACCCCATCAACTTCCAAATTTAACAAAAACATATTTGACTTTACTTGGAACATAGAAAATAGAATATATGGATAAATGGCACCAAAGAAAAGCATATTAAAGAGTCATAATAGTAAGGAAGGATATTAAGCTTTCTTTAAAGCATGGAGATGATATTTAAGTCAAACTCTGAAATGAACTATAACTGAGCTTCCTGGAAGCAAAAGTAAAAAAATAAACCCCATGAGTTATTTAATTTAGCCTAGAATGTTAGTTTTTGCTGGGAGGGGGTGGGGAGAGGCAAGACTCTTTGTCAGTATTTTTTTTTTCCACTGCTGCATACTAATAATCTGAATGATTATTGGCAAATAACTGGTGTTCATTTAATAAGTGTTGAATTAATCATTAATGACTGAATAATAAAAGAGCATGTCACATGTTCATTTTCTAAGAAAGTAATTGTAAATGGCATTCATTTCTCTAAGCTGCATCTTCTCTCATTTAAGATGGATAATGATGCCTTATCTTACTTTAGAAATGTATTCTATTTTTAAGTACAAAAAAAAAGTCATTTTGGCTCATTAAAAAGGCAATCAACTCCAACTCTCTTTAGCCAATTTGTAAAGAAGAGAGTCAACTCTTTTCAATCCAACTGATAATTAGTTGAGAACCATGAGCTCATTGAATTCTCTGAGCTTGACTAATGTGACTTGCAGCTGGGTCAAAGATGGGTGGTCATTCTTTGGTCCTTCGCAGTGACTGTAGAATCCCATTGAACCCTCGGCTGTTGTTGTTAGACTGCTCCTACCGAGGTAACTCCTCTCAGCTGTCCCTTGGCCCTTTCCATGGAAGAGCATCTTAAAACCACATGATCTGGGCCTTGAGTCATAGATGCAAATGGATTTGCAGCACAAGACTTCGTAACAATTTGAGACTACAAGTGAGTCATGAGCCCAGGGAGCACTGCCTGTTCCTAAAGGGATTCTTTGCCCTGAAACCCTTTAGTTTAGAAGATTCATTATGTGTGTGTGCACATGGCCATGTGCCTGGTATGCAGCCACCCACATGTGATAATGAGCAAGGCGTAGAGCAAAACAACATTTCTAAAGGGGAGGAAGAAAAAAGGATCTACTAAATTCATGTGCTTTCTCAAAGGACTCCCTTTAAAAAGCATATATGTTATGCCAGCATAACTCTATGTTTCCCATTCTCAGCTCGTGAATACTATTCATTTGAGGCTGTAGGTGGTTTGTTGACATTTTTAATTCTGTTATTATTAGGCCCCATCGGATTCTCCAGACTGCCCGTGTGTTAACACAGAGAATATTTCTCTCCTTGCCTCTTCCATCATTTGAGCTGTTGTCTGGTCGGGATAAGAAAAGGGCAGAAGAAGGGTAGTGAACAAAATAACACTTGCTAGTATTCTCTCTGTCTTTTGCCATGATTGTAAGTGCTTGTCAACAATCCAGGATTTCCTGGGAGGAGGAAAAAAAAAGAAGATAAATGAGTATGTGAGCTCTCACAGAAGGTGGGAGCTTGGATCCCCGTGAAATTCACACTCTATCTTGGAAGCACATCAGAGGCATGCTCCATCTCTGTAAACCTTAAGGCTGAGCACTCATTTAAAATATATTGTTGTATTTTTCTGGCTAACTGCATACTTGACAGGCAAGATAAAATAGTCTTATTTTTTTCTTATATCATTGTCATCATATAATTGCATCTCTGGTTGATTTGTTACTAATTAGTTCCCATCTCCCTGCACTAGAGCATCAACTCTATGAGATCAAGAAAACTTTTCAGTTTTATTTGCTGTTATATCTCTAACCTAAAACTGTATAACCAGTATAAGCTTAATGAATGTTTATTGAATTAATTACTATAGAAATGATAGTGGAATTAGATTCTAATCCATGATATATCATGAGGAAGTTATATAATCTTGGTTACATTTCTTAAAGTCTCTTGGACTCATCTTTCTCCTTTAAAAATTGGAAGGGTAGGGGGAGGAGGTAAGGGCACCAGGGAGGTGACCTGTGAAGGTTCATTATAATTCTGCATTCTATGTATTATTAGCAGGAAAGGATATTGGGCTGATCCACTGTGTCACCAAGTAGTTAATTCAATAGAAATTAATAGAGTTCTATAGAAAATAATTAAATTACATTTAGCACCTACTATATGCTGGCTTCATTTGAATAAAACACAGTCCCTGTACTAGTCAATTGCACAAGGGTGGGAAATTTACATGAACAGATAGACCATGATAATAAAAGAGAGAAAGATGACCAATGCACTATGGAAAGCTTAGGAAGTCTTCACATATAACTGGCTCTAAAAAGGTAAGCAAACGTTTTTTAACTTAAGGGGGAAAGGTTGGAGAAGATGATTCCATTAGGAGGGAACATGAAATTATGAAATGGCATGTGAAATTGGCAAGTGGGGGAAATTTTAACAAGGCTGGAGCATTTGGGAAAATGGCAGATGAAAATGGAGAGGCAGACTGGGGGTCAGATGTGATGAAGTGTGCACATTGAAGCGTTTGGATTTTATTCTTTAGGGCAAAGTCATCTAGTACAATACTACCAAACACCTTACTGTTGATAGAAGAAAATCCATAGAAGTTACAGTGACTTGGCTAAGGCCATACAGCGAGAATATGAGTACAATCTTTTGACCCTAAAGTAAATGTTTCTATTGTGCCATGCTTTATCTCCATCCAATTTGACTGGTTGCCTAAGTGGATTGTTGAAAAGGTGAAGAAAGTTTGAAATTCCAGGGCTAAATAGTTCACGCTGCTTAAATCTTCTGCAAGGTCTTAGGCAGAATATTTGTTTCTAAAAAGAGAGATGTCAAACAGGGTGTTTATTGCTGGGAGACAGACAACATTTGGTGCAAATGAAAATTTTCAAAATAAATCTGGTTATTTGTCCAGACAGGTGTATGAGGAATCTAAGTAGTATTTTAGATTTTGCATCTCATTTGGAGGTACAACAAGAAGAAAAGAAAGAGAGAGAGAGGGAGAGAGGGAGAGAGGAGGGAAGAAGGAAGGAAGGAAGGAAGGAAGGAAGGAAGGAAGGAAGGAAGGAAGGAAGGAAGGAAGGAAGGAAGGAAGAAAGGAAGGAAGGGGTGTTAAGATTGTCCAGAAATCAATTTTGTCTCTTATCACATTGCCAACAAAAATTCCATAACATATACCAACATGGAACATGAAGTAGTTCCCTGAAATTTGAGATATGCTAACATTTACTTGCTGCCTACATGGTATACTTTTTTACTAAACCATTAAGAGAAACTTAAAAAGGCTTAGTTTTATAGAACCCTCACCTTAGCTTATTTAAAATTAAGCAGAACAAATGACATAGAGATGCAAACTGGTGTCTGTGCTATACTAACCAAGTGCTGTCAAATAAGTACTGCCAAATATTGTTGCAACAGTGGAATTCTTTGCGCCTCTATGCGGTTGAGTAGTTCATCATCTGGGTCTTTGAAACCATAATTTGTTAAACACAGGTTTTTGTTAAGACATCAATTGTAATGATGTATATCGTCTGTTTTGTTTTTCTTTTTTAATCACATTGGATGGTATGATCCTTAAAGCTGGGGACCCTGTTATTTTCTTTCTCTCTAGCTTCTTTAAGTCTTTTGCAAATATTTCACAGGCATTTTTTTTTTCCCCTAAGAAATGCCATTGATTTACCAATGAGAGCAGCCAATCCCCATCAAGGAAATAATGGTGAATGCCTTTCAACTATCTATAAATGGAGTTGACTTAATGCTAAACTATGTTCCAAGATTAGAAGATCACTGAAGAAATTTCAAGCACAGATGGTTGAAGCCATTCAAATATCTTATAATCCTCTATCTTTCTCAACCGAATAACCAGTTTCCAAACTGTCAAGACTTACTTTTTTGAGTTATTTGAGTGACAGGATATGGTTGAATTTTCCACATTTCAAACTTTGTCTTTAAATGTACAATGGGTACTCATACATCTACACCTAATAAATATTCCCTGCAACTTTCCTAGCACATCAAGACAAACTATGTTAATACTATACTACTTAGTGCCAATGGCACATCAAAAAAAAAAAAAAAAAAAATCGAAAGGAAAGACTCTTTTTCTCCAAGTCAATTTAAAACCTCCTTATTCATTTTAAATATTTCATTGCATTAATTTTTCAAAGCAACAAAACAAACATTCATCAAGTGAAACTAAGCATGACCCCCCTCAGATGGGTACATCTGTTGCTTTCCTGCTGTGTCCTTGAATAATTCATTTTAATACATTTAAAGTATACACTTCATTAAAATGAGCTACACTCGTTTACATATGATATTTACATTGATGGAAACCAAAATAAAAGTTGTTAGAAAGCTGACCCTGGAATTTTGTTACTGTCTGTGGTTTGTAACTAGCTGCTTCTGTCCCTTTACCTCTACAAGGAAGGTGGAACAGCATCTCCACACCAATGGGCCCATTGAGAGCTCTAGTTACATCACTGAATATGTGGACAGTGTTATCCAGGATAGTTTAATACTTTTATCCACAGCCTGTGTTCCTCATGAACAGTTTTAACAAGATTTGTAGTCACTGCATGTCCCTTTTAGCTCCCTCTGCTCACATCACATAATAAATGGCACCAGGTATACTGAATGACATCTAGGAATCAAAGCCAACACAGAGAATACTAATGAGTTTTAACTTCTCAAAAATTAATCATTGTGAGCTCATCCCATGCAGTGCAGGAAAAAATCTCCAGTTTTAGTCACTGCCTATCCTTTTGAACTCTGTTAACTGATGATCTGAATGGTTTTGGAGGAAGGGATAATACTTTTCGCCATTATAGCATTTTTTCCCTCCCTATCCATCTGGTTATGTGTTAAGCCTAGAAATGTTAAGAAAAGGAAAGGAAGGGACAGAATCAGAGTTCAGCAGTTAAAGACACTGTGTTGAGGCTTCCCTTTCAAGGAACTTGCTTTTGAGGGGGAACAGAATATGTGATCCCCAAATATGGCACTTTGGCATGTGGATTATTTTCAACTGAAGGCAATCAAAATTCAGCAGATTCAAGAAAAACTTATTTCTCCCTTAAATACCTAAAAGAACCTAGATAAGGGGGTTGCCTGGGCGGCTCATTCGGTTAAGCAACCGACTCTTGATTTCAACTCAGGTCATGATCTCAGGGTTGTGAGATCCAGCCTCACCTCGGGCTCTGTGCTCTGTGGGGAGTCTGCTTGAGATTCTTTCTCTCCCTCCCTCTCTGCCCCCCCCAAATAAATAAATAAATCTTTTAAAAAAGAAAAGCATAAATAAACAAAAGAACTTAGGTAGGGGCCTGGCTCAGGAGAGAACTATTGTTAGAAGTAACTTTTACCTGAATGACCTACCTATATGGAAGGGCAAACATCTAATCACCAAACATCTGCTCTTCTTACTGTCCTGTGAAATACCCTCATCCCCTTTGACGCCCCAGATCCCTACCGTATTCCTTATCTCAGGATAACATAGAAGCCTCAATGCCAGACTTGCCTTTGGTTTTCAGTCTTAAGGGGCCCATGCATACATAATTAATTTGTTTTTCTCTTGTTAAATTTTCATCCTATGTTGATTTGATTATTAGACCAGCCAAAGAATCAAGAAGGCTAGGAGAACTTTTCTTCCCCAACACTTTCTATAATATTTTTTATTAAAAACGAAACAAAACAAAATACAAAAACCTATCTCCCTCTAAGAGTGGCAAATAAAGTTTCAATAATATAGAATCAAAAAATAAAATATTTTCTACAGAAGACTTTATCTCAATATTTGGTAATCATCACTATTCCTATTTATTTGAAAAAAACAGTCTCTATAGCATGAGATCATCAGATCTCAAGGGTTATAAACCACAAGTATACTACAATACATATTTTTGTATTAGTAAGTAGTCATAATGATACAATTTTAAGACTCTGCAATATTACTTTCTGAGGAGCCAGAACAATTTGTGTATATTCAATATTGCCTATTTTTTAGTAAAAGTAAAGTCAGATTAAAAAAATATTTTAATGATGGCTAGTTGACACTTACTTTATAGAAATTACACTGGGGGAACATACATATTTTCCATATCACAATATTTTAATCAATACAGGATTTGTCAAGCTTTCCCAGTCCCTGGGACCCTTTTGTCAGAGGAAAAATGCTCTGGAGCTATCCACTTAACATCCCACTGTTTATTTGCTCACCTGTTCAATCCTTTCCCCCCACCTCACCTATAACCAAAATAAATAAATGGGGTGTTATAGTCTTATTGAAAAAATGGCATAAACTAACAAGCACACTAATAAAGGATAGCATTATTTATTTCAAGGCAAATAAAAAACCAAAACTTCAACATATCTTACATTAAAACAGCAATGGAGCTCAGGACCCAAATAATTTTGAGAACCCACTGTGGTTCATTTGTGTTGTACATACCATACTTGAAAGACTGTGGCTCTTAATCTCAACTTCCTGGGTGTTTGCTTTATTTTGCTTTTGTTTTATTTTATTTTTAAGATGGAAATCATATAATGGCTGTGAAGATGCTTCACAAAAAAATGCAACAGTACTGGATGAATAGAAAGTATTATCTTTAATGGCAGCGTAGAGTACTCTGCCTCCACCCACTTCTCATCATGGTAGTATGTGAATGGTTTCTATTGAGAGGGATTTTGTGGGCAAAAGAGTGTTGAAGATGAAACCTACAACGGATAGGAACATCTATCACCTTAAGGTAGTCTTTACAGTTTGCAAACTGATTGGCTGTAGTGTTTCTTAGAATAGATCCAGAATTATCATATGTATATATACATATGTATATATATATATGACAATCTCAAACTACAGAGAAATTGCAAGTAAAGAACAAAGAACATATTTTTAAGCCATTTGAGAGTCAGTTGCTGGCATAGTATATTTTCAAGAAATGGTAATTGTTGTAATATTATCAAATGAGTAATATTAAAAGTAGAATCACATTTAACTTGCCAGTATTTTTACACATAAAGAGTGAACAGTAAGTTATTTTATCTTTATATGCATTTTTTTCTAAGCTACTTCTGATTTTTTTTACAGAAGCATATAAGAATCATGAGGGACCAAGTAACCCAAATCTATCATCACTGATAAGGAAATTCATGCCTGGTTAATTCATTTGCCCTGGACCACCAGGTTGCATGTAAATTACTTTATGTTAGATTTGAGAAACCTTGGTCTTTTTATCACCGCTCTCAAAGAGAAGCAAGACTACAGGTTTTTTTTTTTTTTTAAAGATTTTATTATTTATTTATTTATTTATTTATTTATTTATTTATTTTAGAGAAAGAGCTCAAAAGCACAAGCAGGGGGAGGGATGGAGGGAAAGGGAGAGAGAGGCTCAGCACAGAGCCCCATGCGGGGCTCAGTCTCACTACCCTGAAATCATGACCTGAGCCAAAATTAAGAGTCGGAAGTTTAACTGAATGAGCCACCCAGACGCCCCAAGACTACGATTTTTTTATGTGTCTTTTCTTTTCAAAAAGATTTAGTGCTGTTCACATTTGATGTAAAACTAATTGAGAGGAAAATTCTGACAGAAAAGATACATACATAGATAACAGTCTGGAAGCCATTGGCTTAGAATCTGTTTTTTACTTGATCAGGGAAATTAACAGAGAAAAACAGGCCCAAATGATTTATAATTAGTTTTGCAGTATATAGACTTATATTCTATTTGGGTTAATGTTTTTTGAATGCATGCCAAGTAATTCAAAGATAACCCAGAGCTTAGTTAATGGTAAAATAGAAAGCTATATGTGTTTTAAGATCGATCACAGAAACTCTCCAAATTAGATAAACCATATGCCAATAATTGAGATTCAGTTCTACTGTTTTATTACTCTTAAGAAACAGTAAAACTTTGGATACGAAGGCTGTACTTCTAACACTCTGAGTTTTATGTTTTTAATAATGATTCTTTTTCTTAACATTTATTTCTAGAAACTAGGAGATAGGCCATTTTTTTTTCATGGAAGGTCTCTATTTCTGATTTCTTCCCTGTCAAAAAGCCAGTTTGTTCTCTTTCAGACCATGGAATGAAAATCAGGGTTCTTTATGCCTTAAAGAAATGACAAAATGAGTCTGTGATGGTCTTCTTCTAATATACAAATTAATATACTAGTTGCTTTATCTAGTCTAATTAATAACATATCTTACTACAGTGTACAGTGCTCTCTTGGCAAAGACCACTGCGTGTGTACCCGTGTGTGGTAGGTGTGTGTGTGTGTGTATGGTGTTCGTGTGTGTGTGTGTGTGTGGTGTGTGTGTGGTGTTTGTGTGGTGTTGCAGATTCTGCTGAAATTCCCAGGGACATATACTGAATCAGCTTAATTCTCTATTCTGAAGCTACTAGTAGTGTTAAATCCTTTTTGTGTACTATCTGTTCTGTGACTGGATTGTTGGATTTCTAAATATATTAACAATGGGCAAATACAAAGAGATTATTATTCCCTCACATGTATTCAAAGTTGGATGAAAGTTCTCTCCCTCTCACTTTAACTGCCCTCCAATACCTGTTTTCAGCACTAATTTGTGTTCTAAATGTATGAGGAGTAGGAATGACTTTGGGAAGTAGCCCATTCTTTTTTATTCCAGAATATAATATATTTTTAAAAACCAGAGCTTTGATTCATGTGCCATATATCTCTTCTCAGACAGAGAATTGGAAATTCACAGACAGAATCAGAACCCGCTAACAAAGAACCCAAGGAAAGAAATAGTACCATATTTTAAAAGAGCAGAATTCATTTTTTCATTTATTTCCTGTCATTTTGATATCACCTTGTCCCTGTACAAGTGTTTCAAACCAGGCAGATGATGAAACCCTCCATCCACATGTTCTCTTCTTGATAATCTAAGTCGATGAAAAAGAACATAGATGCAGGTAGGCTAATGTGAAAGATAATCCAAAAGTCTGTTTTAGAATGTATGATATTTTGTGGCAGAGTTATCCAGCAAATTTAGGATTATTTTTCATTTCCCATTGACCATACCACCTGGCAGAGCTTTCATGGATAATGAAGGAAGACAGCCCGATTTTTAAACCTGCTTCAGTAATTCTCACCCTCAGTCAAAGACTTAACACAGAGTCCACAAATAAATGTGACATTTTAAGGAGCAAGAAAGACTAGAGAAATCATGATAGCTTCAGTTTCTTCACTGGGTCTGTTTATAGAATCCAGCCTGGTCTATCATGGGTTGTTAATAATTATTACAAGGTAATGTCAGATTTCTAGACCATGGTGTATTCTCTCTCACTTTATTCAGGTACATCATGAATTCTGTTTCTTTTATCACTTACTGATCATTCTACAGCAAGTGCTGAATGTTGATCAAGGAGCTATGCTTTTTAATCCTATTGCTTTTTACAAGTTAAGTATTTGCAGTTGATTTTGCATAAAGCGTTTGGATTCTTTTGCAATGCAATTAAAGTGGGTTTTTTTTTTCAATTTTGTACATATCTGAGTCTTGAATATCTGTATTAATTTTCAAATGTCAAAATCCATCAATTTTGACTAGATGCATTATTAAGCTGTAGATTGGGTGTGTGTGAAAATATATGCTTTAATTTGCAGATGGACAATTAAGCAGGAAAACCTTTAGAGGCAGAGAAATAAATGGCATGTTTTACTTCCTTAAGAGGGTAGTGTTATAGAGTGTCCAAAGGGTGTGTGTGTGTGTGGGGGGGGAACCTACAAGCACCTGTGATAAAATAGTAGAAACATAAAACTGTCAGCATCAAGACTGCTTTTTCATAACGCAACATGACAAAAATGTCACTGCCTCACTAACTAAGCCACTGTCTTTTTCTACTCTGCATAAATCTAGCTTCTAAGCTTTCCCAAATCCTTTCCAGAATGAAGCAGGGATGCTAATACACTAATAAACAAAATTAAATGAAATAAAATATTTTATATGATCTCTGCCAGACATAAAATCTTATTGGAGGGTGATTTTGCACTGTGTATTAAAAGTTAAAACATGTACAGGGCGCCTGCGTGGCTCAGTTGGTTAAGCGGCTGCCTTCAGCTCAGGTCATGATCCCAGGGTCCTGGGATCGAGTCCCGCATCGGGCTCCCTGCTCTGCGGGGAGCCTGCTTCTCCCTCTCCCTCTGCCTGCTTCTCTGCCTACTTATGTTCTCTCTCTGTCAAATAAATAAATAAAATCTTTAAAAAATAAAATAAAATAAAAAAATAAAAGTTAAAACATGTACAACTTATTGACCCTACAATCTTATGTATAGGGCTCTGTCCCACAGAAATAATAGCATATATGCATACAGATACTTGTATTTGTACGAAGACATTCATTGCAACATTGTTAGCAATATAAAAACCTGGCAATGCAACTCAGATGTCTCTCAATAAAAAAAGTGATTTTTAAATGTTTTTTTAAAAATTTACAATGTGTAATGAAGTACTATGCCGACAAGTAGAGGTAAAAAAAAAAAAAAAAAAGAATGAAATGGCAATGTGACAGCTTGGAAAGATGGTCCACAGCATGTTGTTGATGTGAAGCAAACAGTCGATCACCAGCAGTAGCTCAGTCTCACTGTAGAAATAAAATACTGTGTGAATGTACACACACGTACGTGTGCGCATGCGTGCGCATGAGCTATCTAAATATGTTAGTTTTGGCAATGGGAAAAATAATAGTTTCCCGTTTTCAAATTCTATTCCTTTTTTTCCTCTCCCCTACATTTTAATTCTAATATTCGGTTTTTGTTTATGTAAAACCAAATGCACTTTTTCCAAATTAGTGCCACTAAAATTTGAGTCAAAGCTGTTATAACCCACATACCACGTTGATTTTATTTTACAATGTGGATGGTTTAGATGTTCCAATACTGCTTTCCTGTAGAGCATAGGAATGCATGGTTTGTGTCACTTAACTTTTTCTTCCCCTTTAAAACACAAATAACAGGTCATCACTTGGTTATCACCATGCTCCAGGATCTTCAGTGGCGAGTCGGGCCATTTTTGTTGTTCATTACTTTTGTTAGCTATGTCAGCAGATAATATTCATATTTTAATACCTCTGTGGCTGAGCATCAAAGCCCCATAACTTCCTCAGCCTTCCTCCTTCCTGCTACTTGCTCACTGACCTTTTACAAATTTAATTATTTATACCCAATTTGGTTTCTTCTCTCTTTCTTTTTGCCTGCTAATGTATCTAATGTAGAATTGATATTGTCAACCGTGCAGTGGAATGTGCTTCAGGAAATCTCTTGCCTTCTAAAGCCAAGTGACAAATGAAAAGGAAAATGCCAAAGGATTTTGCAATTTGAATCACAGACGGTAAAATAGAATGCATTACTGAAGTTATGGTGTAACACATTCATTTCCCTCCTGCAGGGAAGAATTTTTCACAATATCCGGAGCAGGTCTCTCGACCAGCTATTCAATAAAGCCCCCAAGTACACAAGACTGATCCCCTAATCCCACATCACTATAAGAATGGGTTAAATAAGTTAATATCTGATCGACCCCAATTCTTATAATAAGACATCACAGTGTGGCTTATCCTATTACCCGCTTGACTGTCACTTAGCCCTGTTCTGCCATTTTGAGAAGAATTAAATCGTAAAGGGAGGAAAGAATATAAAAAGTCTGAGAAACAGGAAGGATTGGTAAATGACAATAGCAATTCTAGTATTTTAATGAAGTTAGGACTCTATTTAAAAGGTATATTAAGAATTCCTGCTGAATTCTGTTCAATTAAGGACATTAATTCAGTGGTCATGAGGAAATGTTGATCTCAAATGTGATTTGTTAGAGTGAGAGAAAAGAACCTAAATTGGATTCCTCTTAGTTTTCCTTAACTGTGGAGTGATTCAAAGACCTAATTAGTGATTTACTTTTATTTATTGATTTACTTTTATTTCCTAATAGTCAATGGAGAAAATAAAATAAAACTTAAGGGTCAGAAAATAGTTATTTGTCACTATCTCAGACTTCAGAAGTTGAGAATAATACAGAAAGAAAGAAAGAAAGAAAGACAGAAAGAAAGAAAAGAATGAAAAGAAAAGCCAAAATTTTGTTGGTGAAACAATGAAAGAAATGAGAAATTTACTTAAAAATCCTTTTATATATATTTTATTTACTTTAAAGAGAGAGAGAGAGAATGCCCATGCTTAGGAGCAGGGGAGGGAAGGAAGCAGGGAGGGGCAGAGGGAGAGGGAGAGAGAGAATCTCAAGCAGACTCCCCACTGAGCCTGGAGCCTGGAGGTGGGGGTGGGGGGGTTTAGCGGGGCAGGACTCAATCTCAAGACCCTAAGATCATGACCCTGAGATGCTGACCTGAGCCAAACCAAGAATCAGATGCTCAACTGACTGCACCACCCAGGTGCCCCTAAAAATCCTTTTTAAAAAAATTCAGTTACTATTCAGAAATTTACTAACTTAATTTTATCATTATATTTTTGGGTCATGGGGGTATAAGTTAAGCTATTTTTTTTCACATGATAATTTTCTTGTTTTCACCACAAAAAGATAAGCATATGATGATGGCGTTGATGTATCAGAAATCTTTAAATTTCCATTTCTACACACTAAATATAATGAGTTTTCTTCTTCTTTTCCCCAATTTGGAAATGGGCAGAGGAATCAGTGTTTGAAAGGTAGATAAAACAATATTAAATGTACAGTTTTAGAAAGTATTGAACTACATATTTAAATTCTTTTTTAAATATAGATTTGGTCTTTGGCATTAGATAATTTTATTCTCATTATTTTAGCATTTTTTTTTTTAAGATTTTATGTATTTATTTGACAGAGAGAGACACAGGGAGAAAGGGAACACAAGCAGGGGGAGTGGGAGAGGGAGAAGCAGGCTTCCTGCTGAGCAGGGAGCCCGATGCAGGGCTCAATCCCAGGATCCCGGGATCAGGACCTGAGCTGAAGGCAGACGCTTAATGACTGAGCCACCCAGGTGCCCCTATTTTAGCATTCTTATTATTATTGTATCAGTAATAATAATAAAAATCAATAATAAGAATAACTTTTAAAAATACCTAGATGTTAGATTTGTTTCATTTATCTACATAGACACACTGTGTGTGTGTGTGTGTGTGTGTGTGTGTTTGTTTGTTATAGGCGCTTAACATTTGTATGTGCACGTGTGTGCCTAACTTTTTATCCTAGGATACGACAATAAAACATTGATTTATTACTAGTAATGGGTCTTTAACTATGTCAATACTTATGGCCAATTTTCACTTCTCAAGTTAAAAGTTTATCTCATATGTGATTGATTAAGGTTTTGTTTTGTTTTGTTTTTAATAAAAGGCAATGGGAAGCAGCTTATTTCAGAGCTGACATCTTTTGTTTTTCCCAGAGTGTTCCTAACTTGTCACATATTTTTTAGGGGTTGGGAGAGTGTCCACTTTCGGGACAGTCCTCTTTCAAGTTTGATGATTGTGATGATTAATACAATGGATTGCTATTTCCTGTGAAAACAACAATGCTAAGCTGAAATGCTTTCTAGTAAATGAAGAAAAGAACATTCATCTCAGGAATTTTGGAGGGAGAAAAAGTGCATAGGCAACATCTGTTTAATATAATGATTCCATCCCTGTTACCACACCCATGTTAGTTCTTCAGTGTTTCTTCCATTGATTAGACATTTTCAGATTTTGTTTTATTTCATTTTACATTAACATAATGTATTACGGGATTTGCTTGTGTTCTTACCCAGGAAATACCATTTTAAATTTCTTTAAAAGAGTCAATAAGCCATTATGGTTAAAGATGTAAAGAGATAGCATAGTTCCTGGATTATAGTGTACACTTAGTTAATAGAAATGATTCTTTTAATCCTGATGATAATTAACTCAATGTTTCCTTATAAAGATAGTAATCTTGGCAAGGTGATTTGGATGGGTAAGTCAAGAGGCATGGTAAGTAAGGTCTAATTAGAGATAGGTGATCTCTTTTGGTTTAACGTTCTCTGTATCTCAGTTATAATTCTTTTATTCCTAACTTAATATTAAGCTTATTCTAGACTTTCTTTGTGTTGCCCAGGAAGCATTAGATATTTACATGTCATAGTAGGTTATTTCTATTTAAGTAAATGGTTGAAATATTCAAACTATTTTGCAACTGTTTGGCATTTCACAAGTCTTCCAGGTGAAATTTCAGATAAACATAAAAACACACATTTATATATGTATGTGTGTATGTGTGTGTGTGTGTTTATAACTTTTTATTCTCAGATAAGACAATAATAAGAATTAAAGTAAGCAAAATAACATTTCTCTTACCATTCCTGAAAGCTTTTTTCCTCCCAAACTACAGATTCATGACATACAAGGACTTATTTTTTATTACTTTTGATTTTTATAGCATGTTAATTATTTATTTTAGAAACCAGTAGAAATACACCTAAGTAATAAAACAAATTCTCCCTATTGAAACATATTACTTATTTTTTGTGTGTATATTTTTCCAAGTTTGTTTCTTTGATAATGAATATTTTTCCCATATGTACAGACATATGCATATATAGAGATATATAAATGGTTTTATATGCTATATATTGTAGCACCTGCTATTTTCTTGAGGTAATATATCATGAACTCCTTTACATATTAATATGTCACTTAATGGTTCCATTTGCCATAATATCTAACTAATCCCCTCTTATTGGACATTAGTAGTGTTTCTAGTTTTCAATATTATGAATAATGCTATTATTTGCTTAGGATAAATTTACTGAAGTCGTTCTTTAAGCTTAAT
Source organism: Halichoerus grypus (assembly GCF_964656455.1). Classification (NCBI taxonomy): domain Eukaryota; kingdom Metazoa; phylum Chordata; class Mammalia; order Carnivora; family Phocidae; genus Halichoerus; species Halichoerus grypus. Next base: position 141,669,390 of record NC_135712.1, read on the forward strand.
ATATATTTATATTATGCCTGAGAACTAGATGCCTAATTTAAAATGTAGTGAATATGTTACAACTAACTCTGAAAAACTTTATTCATGTTATTAAAAATAGTATTTTTATAGGATTCTTGGCACAACAGCCCAAAAAACGCATGAATTAGGACTTTCTAGAAAGCATTGGTCCCTCCGAAAACCATGTTGTGCTATAGAGAGATTCAGAGTTGATATCTTATTTTCCATATTTTGTGGAGCAGTTTCTAGTGAACTGTAAGAACTTAGAAATAACTAATGTTAGTTTAGGAAGACAGATATTAATACTCAGTTCTTTGTTATGTGCTCCTTCTTGCAGAAAATAAGGCCTCAAAATGAGTATTCCTTGAAAAACCCAAGTGGCTGTTTGGAAATTAGGTATGCCTAGTTAAGGCAAGATGAGCTTAGGGTCTTGGAAACAAGGCAGTTCTAATGTTATAGTTTAAAAAATTTTAACATTATAGTTTTAAAAATTATCTTTCATTTATATAATTCTCGCTGTAAGAAATTAAAATACTCAAAAGTGTATGGAGTAAACTATATGTCCAACCATTTTTCTATGCCAAATTAAGCACTATAAATAGAAATTCATCATAAATATTTTTGGCAATGTGAAATTTGACTGACAATATGTAATATAGATCCAACTCATTCTTTTGAATAGTTTCATAGTATTCAGTTGCATGGATACACTATAATTTACTTGACCATCTCTCTATTTTTACCCTAATGAAAACAGTAAAAATTTATATTTTATTTTTTTTTAAAGATTTTATTTATTTGACAGAGAGAGACACAGCGAGAGAGAACACAAGCAGGGGGAGGGGGAGGGGGGAAGCAGGCTTCCCGCCGAGCAGGGAGCCCGATGCGGGGCTCGATCCCAGGACCCTGGGATCATGACCTGAGCTGAAGGCAGACATTTAACGACTGAGCCACCCAGGCGCCCCTAAAAATTTATATTTTAAAAACTTCCATTTATTGAAAGCCCGAGTTATTTATATGTATCATATCATTTAAATCCTATAACACCCCTAAAAGTGGAAACTATACTTCAAAGAATATCTTTACAGAAACATGATGATATATTTTTTTTCTATTTTGATGACTGGAATTACAGGGTCATAGAGTAAATGCATCTAACATATAGACAGATATGCTCATTTGTCTCTCCAGTTGATAGGAAATTTAAAAGTGGAATAGTTTCAGAGATATTCATTATTTTACACATGAACATAGAGATGAACGTTTCAGGATCTTTCCATCATTAGAAATTCCTTCCAAAAGAACACTTAAGCTTTGATGCTTCCCAAATGAACCAGATTAAAATAACTTCTTGGGACTGGGTGCACTTGAGAGTTTGGTCCAGTGTTATTCATGACCCTAAAAGCTCTTTGTCTTTTTTTCATTGCTCTTACTATTTGCATGGTCCCAGAATATATATATATATATTCTCATTGTGAGAACTGATGTTTGGAAAAAGACATCAGGAGCAGTAGTATCTCAATCAACTCCCGCATTGGCGCAAAACATCACCCAGGCACAGTTGATGAGAAGCCTGTTCATGTGCATTTCCCATCTCCCTAGCCATTTGCTGGGGGGGGGGGGGGTGTGCTCTCCCCTCCCCAACTGCAGCACAAGCTTAGGGCAGATTTAATTGTCACATCAGTCCAGAGCCTCCTACCTGCATTCTCTTTCCCACACATACCCAAGCCCTGAAATCACCTGCTTCAGGTACCCCGCAACTACCATTATTTGTAGGCTCTTTGCATTGTTAAACACTCCAAACCAGAAGCATATCTTCTTTTTCTTCCTCTTATCCTCCACATTTCTCCTTGGAAACAATACACTGTTATGTTTACAAGTACAGACTTAAGTGACATCTGGCGAGAACCTGAAGGCAATTAATTTAATCCCTCAAAGCCTGAGTTTGTTCTTGGTTATAATAGGGTTAGAATTAAAATTAAAGACAGAGAGTTGTGAGCATTAAATGAGATATCATGCATTAGCATTACTGTGGCTACTATTGGTTCCCTGCCATAACTCAGTAAAAGTGAATTTTTAACCATGTCATGGTCCATATGGTCAGGGTATGAGGTACATGCCCACATTCAGGAATCCAGGCCTTTTCCATCATATAGCTTGGTCATTTTTAGGGCCTCTGAGTCCTCCTCTGGATCCTCTTCTTTCCAGTTAGCAGGCAAAGGAATAGAGAAAGCATGGAAGGTTGTCTGAGTAGCAAGCCATATACATCCTCCCTCACACATTTCTTTGGACAGAAATCCATCATATGACCCAATCTTCTAAACACAGAAGAGCAGGGAAATGTAATCTGTTTGTATGCCCAGGAGAAAGAGAACACAGATGTTGGTGAACATTTCAGCAAGCCTCTGCTGTGATTATCACTTGGATATAAAATCAACATATTTTTGTTAATTGGCATAACCTCTAAGCATTCCTTTGACGGTTGTTTGCTTTGTTGAAGTTTAACGCAGCCAAACCCAGAAATCAAAGGTTCTTGCAGTGATTGGAAACAATTTAATACAAAGATATTATTACAAATGCTCACAATTTACAGTGCTTTTTATTTTTTACCAAAAGATGAACATTTAAAAAAGTCATTTTTATACCCAAAAACTTTTATGAGCCATAATAGTTGACATAGAGTACATAAGTCATGTTTGGCCCCAGTTGGCACCTAAATAGGTATATAGATTAAAAAAACTGATAAATGGAAAATAAAGCAGATATCAAACATCTCTGTTTTGTTAGTTATCTTTTATTACTCTTTATTTTTTAATTAAAATGTGTTGCATTTCTAAATTTTTAAAAAGCATATTTTGAAAGACACAAATTGAATTTAGCAATTGTGTGTTCCCTTAAATTTTTATTACTTTTGATTGAATCTGAAAGTAGAAGTCACTATGCATTTGGGAAAGAAAACATCAGGAACAGGAAATGCTTTTGGTCAGCATACTTAATACAGAAAAGTGGGTTTATTAATACAATGTCGTCTTCCATTTTGGAAGATGATATTCCTGGTAAGAAGTGTGTCTATATGGGCCAATGGGGAAAGAGTATAAACTAATTGAAATAATTTTTGAAAAGAAATGGAATCATTCATTGTAGATTCAGTAATCTACTTCAGTGCTGCTCTTAGGGCCAATATGTTACTGAACGACCCACACACCCATCTACCCATTCCTCTATTCATCCATGTAGTGAAGATTTATTGCACACCTGATGTATGTCATACTCAGTGTCAGATTAGATTTTTTACAGAAAGTTTTCCTTAATACTAGGTGCATGGTTTTAGCAACCTTCTGATTTAGGTTTACCTATATAGAGATATGTAAATGGATATGAAGAGTGAGAAAGATATATAATTAATCACTCTCACATTAGATGTTCTACTGTCCTATAATGAAAACCTCATTTAAGATTCAACTTCCGTTATTTTTCATGAAAAACTTAAGTCAGTAACTACTAAATTACCTCCCAGAGAAGTTATATGAATCTTCTCCTCCACCAACTATATACAGTAGGATTTTTCTATCCCTTCCTTAAATTACCACTTAAAAGTTGTGCTCACTTAATGGGTAAAATAGAATCCTCATTTTAATTTTTTCCTAACTGTGAGTTTTTTTCATATCTTTTGTTCACATCTGCCTTTTTTCTGTGAGTGTTCTCTTACTAATTTTTTTATTTTTCTAGTTGACCTTAGATACCACTTAAATGCTGCTGCTAGAATTTCTCAGTGATCCAGACTTGCATTTTGATATCAACCATGCACTTATAAGAGTTTTGTTGTTGATGATGACAATCTGTAAACATAGATGTTTTGAAAAGTGTGAATAAAATTCAACTTGTTTGATTTTCTTCACAAAGATTGTGTTGGGATAAACAAATCACTATTTATTATGTTGCAATCAATCAGCCATTCCATAAATATTGATTAATTTCTTCAGACATCCAGATATGATTAGTAAAATAATTATCAGGATGCCTTTTATTTACTTGACATCCTCTGAAAACATGATAGGCTCCCTTATTTTCCCTCATGCTGAGTAAGCCTAAATTAGTTGTTTAAATTACCAGTTCAAAAAATAGTATTTACTCCATAGTAGCTACCTTTGCCTTTCTTAAAAGCATGAGTTTTGAATTTTACTATCGAAAACCTATATAACGAGAATGTGACAGAGTGGAGTTTAAATTAAGATTGTTTTAAGTAATCTGAAACATAATTTTCCCAAAGCAGGAAATTTTAGTAAAATAAAAAAGGAAATGCATTCCATTGTCACCCAACAAGATAAAAAAAGATATCAGAGATTTGTACTCTCTTTCTGGATTGACAGTGTTCAGTCAAACATCAAGTGTTCTAGCCCTGTTTCCTTCTCCAGGGGCAACTGTCCTCTCTCCTGAAGTAGTGAGCATCTTGCCCTCACAGATTGTTTCCCTTCACCACATCCCTAGAGTCGTGGAGAGCAGGAGTCAGCAAACTCTTATTTAAAGGCTCAATAGTAAGTATTTTAGGCTTTCGGGGCCAAAAATTATCTGTTGTACCTTCTCACCTCTTCCCGTAGACAAAGTGTAAATGATTGGAGGTAACCCTGTTCCAATAAAACTTTATCTCATGAAGAGGTGTCAGCCCAGATTTGGGCCCCAGGCCAGAATTGGTCAACTCGACATGTAGTATTAGCCAGCATGTTTTTTTAAATTTTTGAATAGCATCAAAATATATTTTGGCATTCTTTTTTTAATTGAACATCAAGGTTTTGAGATTTGTATTTGTACGTGTGGATCTCATTCATTCATTTAATATGCAATGTAAAATTGTTTATCTTGTCTTTTAATGATGGGTATTTTTTTGCAGTTTTCCACTGTTGTCAGCAATATTGCCATGATCATTCTTCAACTTCTTTCCCTGTGTATATGTGCAAAAGATTCTCAGCTGTACTGCATTGGTATTCAGAATACTTATCACACTCTGTGTGTCTAAGTTAGCAGCTCAAAAGACATGTGCTAGTAGATGAAAATCAGGGACAGCTGAGGTCAGTGAACTTCTCTGGGTGAATCTGGACAGATTCAAAGAATCAAATTCTTTTTCCCTACTCCTCATATTTTAAGTAAAGGTTAATGTTAAGTATTAGGTAATGAAAATGGCTAATTTAAACACTGATTTGTATATTTAATTGTTGTGTTATCAGAACACAAAAGCTTTATTTTTAAACATAGAAATTTCAATCCTTTCTGGCTGAAAAAACACAGACCTTTCCTGCAGTAGAACTTTAATAATTTCCATGATAATTTTTGCAGTGGTTCAATCAAGTACCATTTTATTTTTGCCTAACTAATTTTATGTTTCCTCTTGTGTTCAAACCAGCTAATTGAAAAGATAGCATTTATTCAAGATTTAGTTATTCATAAAAACAGAATACAAGTTTTCTCTTTTTACCTAAGACTCTTTCTATCACCAATTAGGTTTTGATCAGCAAGATTAAATCATGTTGGGTTCTTTGCCTATAATTCAGATAAACTACCACTGGATAGAGAGTGGAAGGTGACTTTCTAGAATAATCAATGCAATGTGATACTACAAAATTCCAAGAGTATGAGAGAATACACAATAAAGAGTACTCTCCCTTCAACTAACTCTCTTATGAGATTCTTCAGTCCTCTTCCAGGGACATCCAGTGCCTAGACTCGTGGTGCTTTATGATTAGCATAGATTGGCTTCCTATAGAAATACAAATGCAAAGTGTACGTTCATCTATTCCCTTATGGTTTTTCTACCAAAATAAAATCCATTATCTAAACAGCCAAGTATATTGCTACTTTTGATGGATAGATGGATAGGTGTTTTCAGAGAAAGCTTTCATGAAATACAAGCATCTAGGCACAACTTGATTTTTCTCTTATTTTTCTAAAATTTTGCTTAGACTATGAAAAGTTTATTGATTCATTTTCTATAACTTTTACTATATTTAGTTGTCCTTGAATGTTGTATTTTTAGTTCATAACCATGAATTCTTGTGTAAGCTCTGGTTATTTCAATCTGTTTTTCGGGTTTGTTTCTATACCTAGAAATGGTCTGCAGAGCTATTGGAAAGTAATCAGTGTTGTTTACATTGACCCCAACACATGCCAGGACAACAATTACTCAATGCCCAAGTACATAAAGCAAAGCTAACAAACAGAGACTTAATAAGCCATGCACATAAATTTAAGCACCGTTTCTGCTTTCAACTAGCTCATGTTTTCATTATTACATGATAAGCAAACTACCTATTAGAGACTACAACTTTATATATATATATATATAGTAGAGCCAGAATATCAGGACAGCTTCCTACAGAATTATTCGCTGGAAAATAGAAAATGATTTCAAGAGAAAGTCTGAACAATAAGAACATTTTGTAATTTAGAGACACTAAAAAGTAGGCTAACAACTAAGTCTCATTCTGAGATTTTGATATCAGAACCATAGAATCAAAAATAACTAGGGATGTTTTCATTTATCATAAAGTTCTTGCTTTTTTTTTCCTTTTTCTTTGCTTCAGGACACATCAGACTTTTGGTGGAAAGTGTATCCCTTTTTATTGTCCTTAGGAAATAGAAACCTGAAATAAGTAATCAAGAGTGGACTATGCCTGGCTGTTCTTCTCAAAATTGAACTGTTACTTGGCTTCTAGGGAACATTATTTCCCCATTACATTTTAATTCATGAGTCATTAATTCAAACCCAAATATATGACTGTCATTTTACACACTACACAAGGGAGATAATCCTTAAATCACTGGGCTTAAGGCTTTCTTGTGTGTATTTTATCAGGCCAGTAGGTGCTCTTCTCTTCTGCACATTTGCTCAGACACACATCATTCATCAGAGCATTCTGTGCCATTTGCCACTTCCTAAGTCTGAGTATGTGACTGCAAGTATTTGAGAGTTTTATTCCTCCTTTCCTTCAGACTAGTGAATGCCTAATTTTAAACAAACTATTCCTGCCAGTTTCTCAGCTTAATCCCTGTTGCCATGATTAAGTAGTCCAAAACATTCTTCAATGACGTCTTAGGCTTTGGAATTTAAAAGTAAATTGCTTCTGGGAAAAACAAATCAAACTTGCATTGCAGACCTACAGAAAGTGCATTAAAACATATTACACTGCGCTTTCTTGGTGGAATAAATTGAGAGTCACAGTAATGTTTCTTCTAGCAATGTCAGATTCTGAGACACTTCGATTAATTTTGGCTTTAGATTGAGTTTCTCTCCAACACTCCACTCTCTATTTGATGTGTCTGCATTTTTCATTGTATCCAATGGCAATTTATGCCATAAATTATTGGCTTTGGGGCCAAAAACTCAGAGTAGAAAGGTGATGCAATATACTGGAGAGACTGCATAGAGAAGATATGGATTGGATTGGATTTCCCATTACTGATTTGCTATGTGACATTGGGCAAACTATGCTACCTTAGTGGGCCTCCATTTATACCACCTTTCCTGTCTATCTGTGATGGTGTCATGGCTGCCGTATTTCACTCGAGGTGTCTTCTGGTGTGGGATGGTGGGGTTGGTGGTAAGAAATACTCTTAAATCCTCCAGTGTCACCTAGGCACCTTGCATGCCCTATTTGAAAAAGTGAAAAAGAACAGCTTAGTAAAGTGTGGTACCTGGAGGAATCCATTGTGTTTTCTTGCTTAAATCAAGAAATTAAATACCTTACCCTTTCTAGCAATAAAGAAGAAATTAATATTTACATTTTTAATTCACATTAAAAGTTATGTTAGGGTTAACTTTTTAAAAATTATTTTATTTAAAGCATAATACATCTACAGAAAACTGCATATTATAAATAAATAGCTTGATAAATTTTCACAAACTGAATACAGTCATTGCAAGCAATACCCACAAGAAGCAACGTGTTACCAGCCCTCCAAATGACCCCTCATGATCTCTCCTAGTCACCACCTTTGTACCCACTAATGATAACCACTGTCCTAAAATTAACACAATAGATGAGCTTTATCTTTTTTGTGCATTATATAAGTGGGATCTTTTAGGCTGTACTCTTTAATGTCTGACGTTTTACCCAAAAATGTTTATAAGATTCACCCATACTATTCCCTGGAGATATAGATTATTAATTATCATTGTTGCATAGTATCCTTTTGTGTGAACATGTCACAATTTATTTTTCCATTTTAATGTTGACACACATGTAGGTAGTTTCCAACTTTTGCCCATTACTAACAGTGCCACTGTGAACATTCTAGCATACCACAGTCCAATAGAACTTCCTACAATGATAGAAATGTTTTATATCTGCACTAATATAGTAGCCACTAGCTACCTTTGGCTATTGAACTCTTGAAATGTGGCTAGTGGGTCTGGAAGAAATAAACTTTTAATTTTAGCTAATTTTAATTAATTTAAATTTAAATAATCCCATTTGAATAGTGGCTACCATATTGGATAGCACAGTTCTAGAACATATCTTTAGGTGAACACATGTACTCATTTCTACTGGAAATTGTTTCTGTTACACCTAGGAGTGGAATTGCTTGGTCATAGAATATGCACATGCTCAGCTTTAGTAGATATTGCCAAGCATTCTTCTACCAGTAGTGTTCAGTTGACCTAGTTACATTCCTAGTAGCGTATGAGGGTTCTAGTTCCTCCACAACCTTGATAATACTTGGTATATTCTACTAAAAAAAAAAAAGTTAACAATTAATGGCTTGACTTTTATAGATGTCTCCATCATCATCCCACTCCCATTCTTGGCTCTTTCCAATCTAGTCTTCACAAAAGAGTCAGATCTTCTTAAAAGTACAAAATAGATAACAATAACCCTTTGTTTTAAATCTGTTACCAACTTTCCATGGCCTTTCCAATAAAAGCCAGGTTCTTATCAAAGTGATATGACCCTGGTCACTATTCCAAGATTATCACCTTCTACCCTCCCCCAAGCCCATTATACTGCAACTCTGTGGGCTCTCTGTGGTTCATCAAATAAGCCAACTTCTCTTTTTGCCTTTTGAACTTTGTAGTGTAGTGCCTACAGTCTGGAAAGCTATTCTTCATTCCCATTTCTCAGCCTTTACTGTTTTTACCTTGTGTGCTATTCACATGAACACCAATCATCTCTTTTGTATCTCATTTTTTAATGTCACCTCTTTAGTGATATCTACCCTGCCTATCTATACACCCTCACTTTTAATGTCTTAACAGTTTATCTGATTTATTTCTTTTACAAGTATCATCATTACTTATAGTCATTCTTTTGACTAGTTGTTTACTTGCCTTACCTGTATCTCTCTCTCACCCAACTAGATTACAAATTTAATAATTATAAGGATATATCTCTTCTGTTTATGACTCTGGTAGGCCCCCCAAAGATGTCCCCAGAAGCTATGAAGATATTATGTTAAGTGACAAAGGAAAGTTAAAGTTTCTAATCAGATGACCTTAAGTAGGGGGATTATCCTGGATTATCTGTATTAGTTCAAAGCAATTACAAGTGTTCTTAAAGGCAGAAGGGGAAGGCAAAAGAAAAGATCAGAGTGAAGTGCTATGAGAAGGACTTGACCCACTGTTGCTGGTTTTGACAATGAAGGAATGGGGACATAAGCCAAAGAATGTGAGTCTCTAGAAAACAAAACAGACAAAGAGTAGTGTTCTCTCTTAGAGCCTCCAGAAAAGAATACAGCCCTGCTGACAACCTGATTTTAACCCAATGAGACCCATGTCAGACTTCTAACCTACAGAACTATAAGATAATAAATTTGTGTTGTTTTAAGCTACCATATTTGTGGGCATTTGCTATACCAAGAGAAAACTAATACAGTACCTAACTAGAATATACAAAGTTAAAAGTAAAAAAATGACATGAGAGTTATTTATGAAATGAGGGAGAGAACCTGTTAGAGGGAATGAGCAGAGTTTTCGTGAAAGAGTTATATTTGATGTGGCATGGCAAGATGAGCTGGATTTAGTCTTGTAGAGATATATAGCAAGAACTTTTCAAGCCAAAGATATAGTATATACAGTAATTGGACAGGAAGACCAATGAAATGTTAAGAGGAACAATGACTTTAGTAGGCTCATGGCTTATGATGATTAAAATTACAACCATCATTTTAATTAATATTATTGCAAATTAAAATGTCTATAGTAATAACTAAAATTCATTATAGCCATCTAATCTCTGAGGTTGATACCATCAATATATAGCACTGACAAGGCAGTTGGGGTTTTAATGACCAAACTGACTGATAACAAGATGCAAGAAAAGCATTTAGCTTTTATTTTTTTTATTTTTATTTTTTTAAGATTTTATTTATTTATTTGACAGAGAGAGACACAGCAAGAGAGGGAACACAAGCAGGGGGAGAGGGAGAGGGAGAAGCAGGCTCCCCGCCGAGCAGGGACCTAATGCGGGGCTCGATCCCAGGACCCTGGGATCATGACCTGAGCCGAAGGCAGACGCTTAACAATGGAGCCACCCAGGTGCCCCAGCATTTAGCTTTTAAAAATTCCAAGAGCATCATAATAACAGGTATAAGAGTAAGAACATGTAAAAGAGAAAATATTTCATGTTTACTATGTGCAAGAGACATAGTACTTCTAAGCAGTCTGTTATTTAATCCTCAGAATTCCTTGAAATGGATACTATTCTTAATTTTATCTATAAGTTAATAATAGTGCTTAATCCTAGAACAGTTAAGTACATGGCCTAATGTCTTGCAGGTATAGTAGGTGGTAGAGCTGGGATTTGAACTAATACTATATGATTTTGGAAGGTAAGTTCTTAACTAGTTAATATCTATGTAAAAAGCAAAAATTAGTGATGATGCAGCTTAATTTAAAAAGCACTTGGAAAAGAAATAGAAATACCATACAATCTAGTAATTCCATTGCTGGGTATTTACCAAAAAAAACACTAATTCAAAAATATATATGCATCCCTATATCTATTGCAGCATTATTCACAATTGCCAAGATATGGAACAACCCAGTGTCCATTGGTAGATGAATGGATAAAGAAGATATGAAAGATACACACACACATATATTATACAATATATACAATATATATTATATACATAATATATATAACATGGAATATTACCCAGCCATAAAAAAAGAATGAGGAAAAGAATGAAAACTTGTCATTTGCAGGGTACCTGGGTGGCTCAGTCGGTTAAGCGTCTGCCTTCGGCTCAGGTCATGATCCCCGGGTCCTGGAATCGAGCTCCGCATCAGGCTCCTTGCTCAGCGGGGAGCCTGCTTCTCCCTCTCCCTCTGATGCTTCCATGCTGCTTATGTTCACTCACTCTCACTCTCTCTCAAATAAATAAATAAAATCTTAAAAAAAAAAAAAAAAAAAGAAATCTTGTCATTTGCAACAACATGGATGGACCTAGAGGGTATAATGCTAAGTGAAATAAGTCAGTCAGAGAAAGAAACAAATGCCATATGATTTCACTTATATGTGGGATCTAAAAAAAACCCAAAACAAATAAATTAAAAAAGCAGAATCAGACCTATAAATACAGAGAACAAATGGGTGGTTACTAGAGGGCAGGGAGGTGGAGGCTTCCAGTTATAAAATAAATAAGTCACTAGGATGAAAGGTACAACATAGGGAATAAAGTCAATTAGTAGAGTCATAGCCATGTAATAGCATGGTGACTCCATGGTAGCTACACTTGTGATGAGCAGAGCAGAATGTAAAGAGTTATCAAATCACTGTGTTGTACACCTGAAACTAATGTAACATTGCGTTACAACTACGCTTCAACTGTGTTCAACTCTACTTCAATAAAAACAAACAAACAAACAAACAAAGAATAATAAAGTAATTTGAAGACTGGAGCAATGAAGAATGTCTTAGTTTACTATCTTCCAATTGGCTAAAAATTAATAAAGTGTTAAGTTTATATTTCTTTGGATTATATTTTCAGAGAAAACTTAGTAATGGAAATATAGACACCTCATTTAGCTCAGGATAAAAGATAAGAGAAAATGGATTGTGCTTCCAGTACCTTCACATCATCTTGCCAAAGGAGCCTTTCTCAAGTTTGCTATTTGTACTTCTAAATTTTACATTAGATTTACAGCCCTATAAGTTCATTTTGTGTTTTCAAATTTGATCAAAATTTTCATTCTCAGAGGCCAATTTGAGATCTTAAGCCAACTTGCTTTAATGGATAAATTAGAGGGAGCTTAGGAGGAGTTTTATATTTTATAAAAGAAGAAATGGTATCTGGAAGAGTAAAATCATTTCCCAGGTTGTCCACTTAGCATCACACTCTGCTGAATGCTGGACTTACTGTGTAAATTAGGCACAGGATTGTCCTCAAGAGTTTTATGTTGATGTTGATGCTGAGAGGTCATCCTTTTCAGAGCAAGCTAGAGAACTCACGTATCAGCTAGGAATAATTTTTTCTATAATATTTTTTATTACCCCTATAATGGACTGTAAGATGACCTAATGAAATCCTTAATAGAGCCTGTTGGTTACCCTAGGATTACTATTATTATTATTATTTTTAAAATATTTATGATATTTTAATAATTGCATTTAGAATCACCATGAAAATAAAACATGGCAATTACATTTTGAAAATTGATTCAAATGACTTCTGCTATCAACAAAAAATAGTAAAAGCCTTATCCAAAATAATATTAAGTCATTAGTAATTTAACTATTTCTTTTAAAATGGAATTGAAGTTTGGGGCCCTGGATGGCTCTGTCGGTTAAGCGTTCTACTCTTAGTTTCAGCTCAGGTCATGATCTCAGGGTCCTGAGATCTATCCCCTTGTGAGGCTCCCCTCTCAGCAGGCAGTCTGCTTGGGATTCTTTCCCTCTGCCCCTCCGTCGCTCACACACGATCTCCCTCTAAAAAATAAAATGAAAATTAAGTTTAACATTGTATTAATAATTAACTGAATATTAGGTATTATAAATCACAATTGTATAGTTCTAAGTAAAGATTATTATCATACCCCATCAGTAAAGACATTAACAAACTCTGTGCTAAAATAAGGACCAGTACTCTTAAAAGTAATGAAATCAATTAGCACAAAACATCAAAAAGGGACATCATAATCCATTCTTCCTACTTTAACTTACTGAATAAAAACTTCATGAATTAAAGGAATAGTCAATTTATTAATATATTTTACTTTGAAGATATTCAACTAATCTTTACTTTTACCTTAATCAGTAAATGAGTATTTTTTTCGTTTATAAGAGAGTGCATATATCATGGGTGAAAATATCTGTCATTGCTTGCCACATTGAATTTGAATTTATGAGAGTTCAGAGAGTTACTTAAAAAGTTTTAGAATATGATGTTAAAACATTGCTTTCATTTCTATAATTTTAGATATGCCAGAAATGGAAAAAGAAGGGAAACTTCCATTTTATATCCAAAATCAAGGTTTTTCAAATTTAAAAACATTTCTGTATTGATTTTATTTAAAAAAAGCAACTTTAGAATGCCCTAGAATTACTTTTTAATAGCAGGGAACTAGCTTGACTAGAAATTCCTTGGAGAATATTCCCTTCTTCTAGGGGCAGTCAACAGCAAATGAATGATTGACATAAGGTACAAAAGACCAGCCCTCTTACTATAAAGAGGGATCACTTGATAGTACCATATCTGCTTCTTAGCTCCCCAAGGGATAAGGCTGAGGCTAGACTCACACCTTGGAGAGCATCCTTGCTTAGCTTCTCCCCCTGCTCTATCCTGCTTCCCTCATTTCCTTACAGGTTTCACTTAAGAGCACCCACTTGCTCTGCTCTTAGGAAACCCACCTAAATCAATGTCACATTTCTATAATGCTCCCATATGACTTCCAGATAAAACATTTTTGAAACAGACCTTGTTTCTTTCATTTGTTCTAGAGAAAGTGTGCTGCTATATCTCTAAATGTCACTATTCTTTAGATATAGCTCATTCCAGAAGACAGTACTTTAGGGAAGAGGAAAACAAACCAAAGGGGTTCCAGAAGAAACCATTATGGACTCTACTTTGGCATCTGAGTATCTGAAGACTTTGAATTAATGGAGAGGGACTGAACCAAAGGTCTCCTGACTCCTGGGCCAGCCCTTTTTCCTCAGCTTACTCATTGCCTCTCTGCACATTGTTATTAGGATTTGCTGTGATGTTCTGGATAAAATTGTTTATGGAAACAAAAAAGAAAAAGTATTGCCCAACTGTCCCCAAGCTATTGGAACAGGGTTATAGGAATCAGAAAAATCTGCTCATGAAGCACTGGCCCCAATCAGAGATTGAAATTGTTTGCTATCAAAACTATGCTGTAGCAGCATGACATTTTCTTCAAGAGAAAAGATGCAGCCTCCTCTCTTGAAAGAATGGATCAATGAATAAGGGAGTGAGTGACTGGCGGGATGAATGAATGCATGAGTGGGATGATGAGTGATTGAATAAACTTGCCGCAGTATCCTTGAGAAGGAAGTTCTTTGCTCTTGTCTGTTCTTCAATTATAAAAAGATATTACTTAAAATCTACCTAAAAACACAGAGGAGAGAGGCAAACTCATATTTCTTTCTCTTTACTCTCTTTTCTCTTTCTCATCCTTTTATGATAATACCAGAATATATGAATTATTTGGGGGTGTTCATTAAGGAAAATATGATGCTGGGACTCATTCTCTTCCCAAGATGCTTACTAACTTCTAATAAAGTGATTTATTTCAGTTCCTTCAAAAGCAAAATTTCTATTCCTTGAGAAACACCAAATCTTGAAAATTTAGCAAGTAGGAGAAGGAGGAGTTTTCAGCTTCCAAGAAATATGTTTGAGATATGTATTTTATTTAAAAAATGGTCTGATTTAAAAGTGTTAGTTTCTTTATATGTATGCTTATAGCCAGAACAATGAAAAAACTGTGTATATGAGGTTTTACCACTATATCTGAAGTAGTTGACTAGCCTACCTAAGAAATCAGAAGTTAAAACAGTTTATTAATTTTGAATGAGATATTATGAAATAAATCAAAGATTAAACTAAGTAAAAGTATATACATGGAAGAAACTCATGGTGAAACCAGCGTAGCCTTGTGTTTGACAGAAAACCTTATACCAGTGAAAGTTCATGAAAATTGTCCTTTGAAAAACCTCAAGTGGAGGGAAATGCTGAACATAGATTCTGTTTTTTTACCCCCACAAACTATCCCTATCATTACATTTAGAAGACAGGTCTACGCCACTCTTGTTTTATTCTTAAAATTTCCCAGTGCTTTATCATATTGTCTCTGGCATGCCACAGGCTTTTACCCTATAATTTCTGAATTGCTGCCTTCAACAGGTGGGTGAATAAATGTTAAGACCAACTGACTCTGAAATATTGCTAAGGTAAATTGACCTAAAAAGAAAATAATTAAAATATTTTATTGGGGAGGGTATGTGCTATGGTGAGTGCTGTGAATTGTGTAAGACTGATGAATCACAGAGTTGTACCTCTGAAACAAATAATACATTATATGTTAATTTTTTAAAAAGAAAGAAAAATAAAATATTTAGATAAAATTTTAGAATATAAAAGAAAATGACATCAATTAAAAGATGCAGGGTATTATGGTACTTCTTTATAAACACACTTCCTTTGATTATTTTTGGCAAGATAACTAAAAGTGATTGAAATATATATATATTTAAAATATGTGGAATGTCTTGTAGAAAAAAGATACACACATGGAGTTATTTTGAAGTGGTAATGACAAGGGAAGTCAGAACAGAAATGGCAAGGGTGAGTGTGAGTGTGTAGCATTGTTACATACAATGGCATAACTCCTGTGAATTTTAATGGCAAGCTAGGTCTGAGGAAACACAGCCAGACCTTCTAATGTGAGCCCTCAAAGGGGCCTTCAATTCATTTATACTGTCATTTTGTTCCTTGTCATTAGGATGAAACACCCAGATTTCAATGGCCTACTTCCTTGGCAAATAATAATATAAATAAACAAACTATCTCATTCTGACCTTTCCATTTATCTCTAATTTGAATCACTGCTTGAGGAGTTCTACCAATTACATCCCTGACAAACAATGAGAACGGATCAAAATGGACAGCCATTCAAAAAAAGAATGTTTAAAGATATTGTACTGATACCTTATTCTCAGAATAGATTATAAGAATAGCAGGTGCTGTGGGAATGTATTGATACAAGAATGAACAGAGTAAGGAAATGGAAAATAATGCAAGTGTGTTAGGTTTACTACCATAATTGAATTTCAGAAAAGCCTAAGTGATAATAAAAAATGGTCTGTGTAAAATTAATCACATATTCTTTGATGTGAATTTTTACTTTCTTGGTTCATCAGGAATCAGTAGATATAACTATAAAAGCAAGCATAGCATTCTCTTCTTTAACCTAGAATTCTTTTGTCCTGTTTGATTTCTGAGCTGGGGTTTTTGAACTTGTTATATAAGCCTACAGAATTGTAAACTAATTTCCAAGTTTGCCCCCATTACAGCTTTCAGCATCAGTAATGGATACAGAGTTATCAACTTCAACCAGGGGTAGATTTTCTGATCCTGACATTGGTGTGAAGTTATTATAATAGAACAGGAAGAAGTTGGTATATTTCTCCTTGGGACACTTCCATGTTGCCCATTGTGTGGCTCACTTGTACTTACTTTGATATTTATCTGAGTATGCAATGACTTCACTGAGATTTCTTTTTCTCTGCAGTTCAATAGAGACAGTTGTAAGGATCAGAAGTTGGGGGAAGAAAAGTGGTAAATGATAAAGTGTAATGAAACAACATGTTCTTTAGGCATACCAAACCAACCTACTCATCTTTGCCAAGTCATTTGGTTG
The DNA here is from genome assembly GCF_964656455.1 of Halichoerus grypus. Lineage (NCBI taxonomy): Eukaryota > Metazoa > Chordata > Mammalia > Carnivora > Phocidae > Halichoerus > Halichoerus grypus. Next base: position 141,686,260 of record NC_135712.1, read on the forward strand.
TAACAAAACTGGAAAGAGAAGCAAGGGGGAAATTGAGTGACCTAAGAATCAGAGTTTGGAATTAGAATAGACTTCTAGTATAGCCAGCTGTATTCCAACAAGTAAAGAATTGTGTTTATTCATGATAGGTTAAGTGTCTGACCTCAAATCATACTTTCGTTATGTGGTCATGAGGGCTAGAACCTGGTTCTCCTTCCTTGAGTGCTAGACAATCTTCCATAATGTCACAAATATTGGAGGTCTACTGGGCTTCCCTATGAAGATTCTTGTACGCACACTTTAATTTGAACTGCCATCAGTCAAGGTCAGCAGAACCATATGCAGTGAAAACAACAGAGCTAATGTAATCTGTGGGATCAGTGATTTTTTTCAAGGCCACAGGACTGTCAGGAATATTCTCAGTCTGCAGTCAATGGCTTTCTTTTCATAATGAATGTCTTGCTTTCTCTTGCAAATATATTACTTGAATAAATATCCCGGAATCATAGAAGTTTTGAATCTTCAGGTTTTTCACATTTTTATCTCATCTTTCCCCTTTATTTTGTAAATTTGCATGCGGACACCCTGGAAGGTTGAAACGTTCTCCAGATCACATGTCTCCTGTGTGACTGAGTCCAGGCTGGGACTCTCGATTCTGACTTACATTCAGAGGCTTTCTCTCAATGCCATACTGTGTTACTTCTTTTAGAATAACTGGTGTAAATTTTTTATAACCAGAGCCACAGGTGATACATTATTTGGCTATCAAACCGCACCTTGCACATAGTTGGAACAAAATGTATTACCTAAGACAAATAATGAATTAATCCAAACTCAGCCTGTTCACCAGGTAAGCCAGAAGTTAGTCAGCAAGCTGGCAGGCTGGAAGAAACAGACCAAAAAGATGACAGGAAAAGGCATATGGAAATGGAATAACCAGGTTGTGTCTCTGTTGAATCTTTCGGATCATCGTAAATGCTTTGCCTGATGGTAACCTCACAGCATCCAGAAACTGTGAGTCATTTCTTTCCTTTCCCCTTGCTTTTACCCTCGACTTTTTAGGAGTAGTTCAATTCTGAATAGTTCTGAACAGTTCAGCTGCCAGCCCAAATCTATTAGCCATATTCTTCCAGAAATCACTTTCCAGTCATGTAAAATTTCACTGTCCTCATACCCCAAGGAGCTTTGACTTGCTGCTATCCTATAGACCCCTCTCTCCTGAAGGTTCTTTCCTTGCCCCTTGCCCCTTTTGTATTATAATTATTATTTATTTTGTTTTAACATAATAACATCATTGGACATCATTATTTGGTGAGACCTTTTATATGTGGTGCTAGGTTGATATGCATGCTTACTCTTCTCAGAGATGTTTGGCACTAAGTAACTCATAACACACACAAAAATACATTAAGCACATTGTCTTCTATTATTCTTTCCCAAGCCCTAAGTGATACAAGAGGACAGGATTACATCTTTCCTTCAAATAGATTGCCAGCATTGTCCCTAAAATGACCTCGTTCCTTAAGTAAGAAATATAGACTTAAAAATTATATAACATTCAAAGAGTTAAAGTTATAAATTTCACATTTCTCTAGACAGGCCTTTAAAAAAGAACAATCTCTGGCAGATCACAGACTAACAAAGGTAACAGATGTTGGACTGGAAACTGCACAGTCTAGAGGAGAAAAATTAATTTGTGAAAAAGTAGCTTTTTTCCCCCTGTGTGTGTGTTTAATGGCCTTAGCAAAGCAGAATGGAAATATTTGCATTCTCGGCAATCAATTTACATGCTTAAGCATTTGTTTTTCTCCCCATCCTAAACATAATTGTCTGTTCAGTAATAACCCACATAGTGGAAAGAAGGGTCAAGAGATGCTGTGTGTCTTTGGCATCAACCTACTGTTAGCAACCAAGTTTCTTAGTCCACAATGCTCATTTGGTTTCTCTTCGCATTTCTTAATGCACAACTTGCTGAACATCCTGCTAAGATAAAGTCGATGTTTCCCATCTCTCGGGTGGAATTTCTTCTCACCTTGCCATCTGACTCAAATCTGCCTTCTCACTTCTCCAGAGCTGCCAACACAACAGTCCCCTTTTTATCTTCACTATATTTTGGAATATTGTGAAGATCGCCAAAGCAGAGTGGGAGTGGAGACAGTAGGGAATAAAAAGAAGCCGAGTGGAAGTGGAAACAGTAGGGAATAAAAAGAAGCCGTTTTAAGCAAGCATTGAGGCTGTTACTTTTTTTTTTTTTTTAATATTTATCATCTGCTTAGAGTTGATGCTGATGAAACCTTATAGTTTGGCAAAGCAGCTGTGTTTAAAGCAATTTACAACAGATTTCAAAAAAAAAAAAAAATCCCATTGTGTCCCTCATTTCAATATCAGCCTTTAAGATTTCAATGATATTGTAACAGTGATGTATCAGGACAGATGGCAACTACACCTGTGGTGAACATGGCATAGGTGTAAACTTGTCAAATCACTAAGTTGTACACCTGAAATTAATGTAACATTGTGTGTCAGCTATACTCGAAAGAAAGAAAGAAAGAAAGAAAGAAAGAAAGAAAGAAAGAAAGAAAAAGAAAGAGAAAGAAAGAAGGAAGAAAGAAAGAAAGAAAAAGAATGTGTGAGAATTGTGTCCAAAGGACTCATAGCAGAGGGCAAACTGGAAACACCCCAAGGAGACTCTGCTAAGAGAGATTTGCAATTCACACAGCATTCCAGCCCCATTTCTCAAGCTCAGATCACTAGTGTATCTGGTTAGAACTTGCGGAATTAACATGTCTCTCTCTTTGTCCTGCTTCACTGTTTTAGTCAAGGGAATTAATCAAAAAAAATGTTGCTTCATTTTTGAACTGCTTGTGAAAGCCTCCTTATTTCAGTTAAGTAGAAATCTATTTTGTTAGCAAGCCCAAGCTCTTCCTTTGGGCTACATTTATGTATGCAGATCAACTAATTATATACTGCAGGTATTTTTAGCGGGTGACAATCTTTTTTCTCTCCTTTCTTCTCTCTCGAAGCATTTTTGAGAAAGTTTTGCTGGGGGCAACTTAAAAAGGATTATTTTTCTGTATTAAAACCTTCAAGTTTAAACAATCTGACTAAATGAAGTGGTGTTCATGAAACGAAAGGCAAAGGTTTAATTCAAGAATGGAGCATTTTAGTTTTTGCATAGAAAAACTTTTTTTCTAGGGCAGATATCAAGCAGACAACCCCTTTAATTCCATCTTCAGCTCTTTGATGATTCGAGATGCTTTTAACACTTAACCCACAAATAAACTCAACAAAGTACAAGTAATGGAAGTGAAGGTACAGGGCAGGCTGTTACCAGCACTGAAAAACAAAAGAAAGATACTTCAAAACACAATTCCTTTTGATTGTGGTCAATAGACCACTTTGTTCATAAAGCTTTGACAAAATATAATACATAGAGTAGTTGTGTGTGTAATATACACACAGGTCCCAAAAGCCCCCTGGAGAATTTCTCTTGATGAGAATTTTAGTACTTAACTGAAAATTATGGCTTTTGGACTCTTTCATTTTTATTTCTAGTGAACACATCAAATACAAAAGCAACTTGTTTAGCTAACACATTGCATTTCAGTCTCTTTGCCACTTGTGTATTCATTTCCAGCAATGTTTGCAACACCATTTGATCTTAAACACCCAACATAAAATAGAGGTGCAGGGAACTGGAATATTACCTCAATAAGTGTGGACAAGCAAGAATTAAATTGACCTTCAACTTCAGATTTCTCTGTCCTTCCTTAGAGTAGGGATATACAGAGGTGCTAAGTTGATTTATGTTAACTTAAAGCTATTTCACTAAAGCAATGACCTTGTACCAATAAATGTTTAAGTATCTAGTTCTTCAGGGATTGTTGAAAAAAACACCATTCTTAAAATAACGCAGATCTTCTGTGAAAGCTTTTGACTGCCAGAGAATTTACTCAGAGTGCATTTTAAACAACCTTCATATAGAAGGAAACTAAAGCATGGCTACCATAGGCTTTGTACTTTAATCTTTATTTACAGGTTGAACGGAGCCAAAGTTGAATGAAAAATGAAATGCTAGAGAGCAAGATAATGTCTCTTTGTTCACAATATGCTGATGAAATCCTCCATATGGGGAATGAGCAGAAATTAAGGGTGTGCTTTTGTTGTTGTTGTTTTCTTTTAAGGGTGTGGATTTCAGTCCCACTTTTCTTCTTCTTAAAGTTACTTGGACACCATCCCTCATGGTGGAACCTCTCTGTACCTCAGTTTTCTTGAATACAAAGCGAAAGTAGAGGAAAAAATAATGTGCAAATTCTTTTTAAGCTCTGAAAATTCTGGATTTATATCTCAAAAGTATTTTTACATGATCCATAATTCAAGATACATGTACAATAAGATCTTTCATACAGGCAATTTCAAACCACAGAAATGGAATATAAATTAAATATATGAATAATCTTAGGTTAATACAGTTGGTAATTTATAATTATAATTGACTGAAAACTTGCTGACATGGAACATAGACTAAATCCTTCAAATACTTTTACTGAGAAACAACAAAATGTGTAGTAAATCTATTAAAGGAATTACTTCCCTTCAAAATTTTATATAGGTTCCTGATTACCAAAGGATGCTTGATTACTTCCTCTTGCTTTTCTAGGCGGTAGATCTATATAGAGTTTTTAAAGAGTGTTAATACTTTTTTTCTTTTACCTTGAGAGTAAACACTCACCTTATTTAACAAATTAACAAATTAAGGTAGGAGGTAGTATTTCGTGTATGATAAACGTTATCCCAAGTCAGCTGCGGTGGGGATGGTGAGCCACTAGCTCATTAGTTAAGATTCTTTTGTTCCAGAATTCCAAGACTGAACTTTCTGGTGCCACTTAAAAGCCCACTAGGTCAGGAATTTCGGATTTTAAGCCATGTGCTACCATTTTCCTGGAGGCCTTCCCTGAAGTCTTATTCTTGAAGTGGTCAATACCTGAAGTGTAGCATTTATTTCCTGCCCCCCGTCCCATGTTGTCCACCCTCTCTTACCTATTATTCTATAGGACTGTGTTCTGTATTTTATATCAATCCCTGCATCCACTGCTTCACAATCACCAAAGACTTTATATCCTCAGCCTTCACTCAGAGAGTTTCAGCTACCACCCTACCAGTATTATGAAAATTCAGCCTCTCCCCCAAAGATACTACTTTATGTCCAGCCTTACTGAGTTCAGTTTGGTCTCACTGGGATAGTAGCTTCCATGCTCTTTTTTGGCTTCCGGATTATTGCTCCTTCTCCAATTTGTAAACACTGCTTTTTTGGGGCTCATGAAAGCTGTCAAGACAACTCTCTCTACTTATCATCCACTGGCCTCTGGATAATTTGCTCTGTCACTGAAGATTTTTGGCATCTGGATAATTTTTCATTTCTAATCCAGTTTTTGCCATTATCTTAAGGGTTTTCAACAACCATTTATCATATTGAACCATACTGTATTGAATTGATGTGATGACTGCTTCAGAGCATGGCCTCTCAATTTTTTCTTTTGGCCTCTCAATTTCTTTACCTCATTATCTGCAGTAACATCCTTTTCAATTTCTCTTCAACCATCTACTCTCAGAGTTAAACTCAAGACCATACAACTTCATGAAAGTGTTCTTCCAAAATTAAGAACTCAACATCCTATTCTTACCCCATAACCTTCTACTTTCCAAGCATGGTTGTTCAATTAATGACCTTTCTCCAGCCTCTTGGGCATGTCCAGTCCATTGACCATCCTCCCTTTCCTTTGTCCCATCCACTAGCTTTGATTTGTCATCTGATTAAATCCTGACCTCAGATGTACTCAACTGCCTGCTTTCTTTGTGTCTCCACATAAACCATAGACAAAGAAAATCACAAGAGAAAATTGGATTGCTACACTACAATCACCAACCTCAGCTGGGTCTCTGGATTTCTCAAAAATCTTACTAGGTTCACTGGTCAACTCATTCTCCAATTCTGAATGGCTGTTGCAAATTACCTTCACCCTTCTGAAACTGCTGCCACCATTCTTCTCCTGACACTCAGCAGATGACATTTGCTTTCATTTAATTTAGCAGGTGGCAGGGAACTCCCTCATCCTGCCACTATCCAAGTTACAAATTATCTTCAGAACACAGCATTGTCTCCTTCCCTCCTGTTACAGTTGAAGAGGTGTCTCTCCTCTTTCTGATTCTGTTTTCCTTGTTCTTGGAATCTACCTTCTCCTATTTTTTGTAAATTTCATTAATGAATATCCTTTTTATCACCTGTAACTTTACCTTATTTCTCTCTCTATTTTGGATCTTTCTGATCAACATCCATATAAGACCAGTTTTCTCCAATTAAATACAAAGCAGGGGTGCCTGGGTGGCTCAGTCAGCTAAGCGTCTGACTCTCAATTTGGACTCCTGTCATAATCTCAAGGTTGTGAGATAAAGCCCCATGTAGGGCTCCATGCTGAGCGTGGAGCCTGCTTAAGATTCTATCACCCTCCCTCTCCCTCTGCTTCTCCCCCACCCTGCCCCTGTTTGCATTCTTTCTCTCTCTCTCAAAAAATAAAAAATAAAAAAAAAGTAGAACAATATAAAAGAAACAAATACATCCCTTGTCTCTCTTTCCTTTATCTACTTATAGCATACTTTCTTTTTTTTTTGATTTTATTATGTTATGTTAATCACCATACATTACATCATTAGTTTTTGATGTAGTGTCCCATGATTCATTGTTTGCGAATAACACCCAGTGCTTCATTCAGTATGTGCCCTCTTTAATACCCATCAGCAGGCTAACCCATCCCCCCACCCCCTCCCCTCTAGAACCGTCAGTTTGTTTCTCAGAGTCCATAGTCTCTCATGGTTCGTCTCCCCCTCATACCTTCTTGAGAGTCATTAAGAATCTTCTATGCATGTGTCAGCCATCTTGTCTGTCTTCCCACCACCATCAGTCCACTGTGATGTCTCCTATGAGTGTCACCAACGATTTTATGCCACTAAATTCATTGCCCATTTTCGGGTTTTCATTTTAGTTAACCTCTCCCGGGCATCCAAACCTATTATCCATTTCCTCCTTCATTCCTAGGTTTCTGTAACCACACTCTTGTGGCTTCTCTTATTTTATCATCCTATAAATAATGGCACCCTCAAAGTAAACCTTAAAACCTTGTTTTTTTCTTATCATATACTCTCTCTAAACAACTGAATCTACAGTAAGGCCCACATAGGACTCACATTTTTTATCTCTAGTCCAGCTTTGAGCTCCAAATGCATATAGCTTATTTAATATCTCCTCTTAGATATTTCAGAAGGACTTCCAAGCCCAAATTAAAATAGAAATTACTTTCCCCCTTTCTCTCCAACTTTTTCTCTAGTTGCCCTTAATTTATTTTCCCCCACTGGAGCCAGACAAATGTTTTAAAAGCAAGTATCATTCTGATTCCTCAATACTTAAATACTTAAAAATCCTTAAAGGGTTTCCAAATATTTGGTTGTAACACCAAAATCTTTACCAGAGTCTAGAAGTCTCTATGAAATCTAGCTTCTTCTCATCACTTTCTACCACACTTTCCATCATTCAATCATGTTGGTCATTTTCCTTCCCTTCTAATGTCCAGTGTTTCTTTCCTCATCATAGCTTTCCATGTGCTGATCTATTTGTCTAAAACCCTCTTTCCCTTTTCTTTGTCCTCTTAATTTCTGCTCAGACTTCAGAGCTCAGCTCAAACTCCCATCCTCATGGAAGCCTTTCTGAGGGTTCTCAGACCACATGATTTCATTAGCACTGTGGAGCCCTTTTTGACACATATCACAATTTCAACAAAATGAAAATTCGTGTAATTAATTATTCTATGTGTTTCTTACCATTTAGAATGTAATCTCCACTAGGCCAGGGACCACATCTGTCTTGATCACCTTTGTATTCCTAACGCATCCAGAAAGCTTTTTTTTTTTTTTTTTTTTTTAATTCCTAATGGATACTCAACAAATATATTTTTAACAGAATGAATGGTTTGGTATCTAAATCTGGGGATGTTATTAACAGTTATCTTTTAATACTCTTTGGTTGAAGTGTAAAATATCTTGATAGGAAAAAAATCCATTTTTTAAGTTCAAACTTTGGTCTGTGATTATAAATTGAATATGATTTTAAATGGCTTATTTTATGTATGGTCAACTTTTCCTTTTTGTTTTCTATAATATTCCTGTGTGTTTTTCTGTCACTTTCTACACCAGAAATTATGGGGTGGAAATTAATATCATCGAGGAACATAGATTCATTCATTCAATGAACATCATTCATTCATTCAGTACCATGTTAAATACTTAAAATGAAAATGTCATCTTTTTTTTTTCTTGTAGACTTACAGACTCACTATTTAATGTTTTGTGGAGTATAGCAAGCATTATTAGATTTGAAATAAGCTTAGGATCTTTACTTCTGTATTTACCAATAAGTGTAGGCAGATTAATTAATAGCTCCTGTCTTCAGTTGCCCTATCTGTAAAATGGGGCAAACACCACTTAGAATAATTGATTGCCCT